>NC_089207.1:0-32500 GCF_963930695.1 Labrus bergylta | reverse complement strand
GTGTGTGTGTGTGTGTCTCTCTGTGTGTGTGTGTGTGTGTGTGTGTGTGTTACAGGATCTTACCTGGACGCTGCACAGACTCTCAGCACGATGACCTCTGTGAGTTATTATCAGCTGTTGTTATGATGTCATCACCTCAAAGTCTTTTCAAACTTTAATTTGTCCGCATGAAGTGTTTACATAAATTAAACGTCCAGCTGGTCCAATTGAGTGCTGATTCCCAGCGCCGCTTTCTGACCAATCAGCACCTTAGTTTTGACCACATGGAACCATCATGGCTGATCAGAGTACCATGAAGCGCTACCAGCTAGAGAGGAGCTCACCTGTTCACACAGCGTCGGCTCTGGAACCAGACTCCTGGAGAGGGTCTGGACTGTGGGGATCCTCACAAGCCCCCGACTGAGCGCCGCTGTGTTGGAGTCCTCATGGTCCATGTTCAAACCTCCGTTGTAGAAGCTGGACACTGTTGGGCTGTCTTCACTGACACACCATGTGGAGGTCTGGGACAGAACCTGTGGACAGGCAGACCGGGCTCGTGGTTCCTCTTTTTAAAAAGGGGGACCGGAGGGCGTGCTCCGATTATCGGGGTATCACCCTTCTGCTGGTTGACTTACTGCGCCGGCTGCCGACCTCGGATAAGTGTGCAGGTATACTTCCAGACGGGGGGCATTAAGGGCTCAAAGAGGGACAACGTGGGACGGCCCTGAGCCCTCGCCACTGAGTGTGTAAGGGGGAACATCGAGACGGCGTTCTTTGTACAGGTAATGTTTTAACCATGTATTGTGTTTGTGTGTGTGTGTGCAGGTGCTGAGCAGCAGGGGGCGTCTGGTCTCGTACCTGTCAGGTGTTCATGTTTTGGTTGGTCGGGTCTCTTCAGTCAGAACCTTTTCTGCTGCTGGATCTAAAGAAACGCATGTTGCCATGACGACACATGACATGGGTGTGTTCAATGACATCATTATTTCTAAACATGTTAGGATGAATCAGCTTATTATCAAAGAGGGTTAATCAGCTGTTAGTGATCAGCTGATGATGTCATCATCTCACTCTCCAGGCCCAAGGACTGTTTGGCCTGATGACATCATCGGCCCGTTTGGACCTCATGACCAGCGCTTCCTGTTGCCGGGTAACTCAGGCTTCCACCTCCACTTGCAGGGTCTGACGGAGCAGAAGAAGAATAGTCCAGGTCACATGACACTCCCTGATGTTGTGACAGGCCCCGCCCCTTCTGAACGACACCTGTCCATACTGACCCAGGTGACCTCTGACCTCTGTGTGAGCACTGTTATTACTCTGTAACCATAGTAACCGATGTTCAAGCTGTCATTATGTTACCCGTGTGTGTGTGTGTGTGTGTGTGTGTGTGTGTGTGTGTGTGTGTGTGTGTGTGTGTGTGTGTGTGTGTGTGTGTGTGTGTGTGTGTGTGTGTGTGTGTGTGTGTGTGTGTGTGTGTGTGTGTGTGTGTGTGTGTGTGTGTGTGTGTGTGTGTGTGTGTGTGTGTGTGTGTGTGTGTGTGTGTGTGTGTGTGTGTGTGTGTGTGTGTGTGTGTGTGTGTGTGTGTGTGTGTGTGTGTGTGTGTGTGTGTGTGTGTGTGTCCGTCCTCTCAGACTGTCAGAGGAGCTGTTCAGTACTTTGATTCGTCGAGGGTGGAGTGTGTGATCCAAACGTGTCCTGAGCTGCTGAAGAGAGGTAAACAACACGATGCCCATATAAGGGCAACAACATGGCCGTGCGCACACACAGAAGTCTCACAGGAAATAAAAACATAAATGATATCAGTAAATGAACACTGGGCTCACAATGTATAAAAAAACAAGAATATAAACCCTTTTTTCTTTGTTTACAAACTTGATGAATAAATAAAAACATTAAAATCAAACAGTGTTTTATGTGTTCCTGTGTAATTCTCTGGATGTCCAGCAGAGGGAGTGCTGATGATCTCACTGATGTTTCACTCTGTGTGTCTTTGGTCATGTGATGTCACAGACTTCCTGTCCATGTTCCCTGAAGCCCCGCCCTCTCAGATGATGGCGGTCACAGTAACTCAGAGGACGAAAAACGACATGAGCAGCTGGAGTTCAGAGGTGGAGGAGGAGAGGGAGGAGATGCTGCACACGGTCAGTCTTTGTCATTCCTGATGATTGTTCTGTTTAATATGTACAGACCGAGTGTTATGATTGGATAAGAGGCTTCCATAAGCGCTGATACAGAGAACCAGATCACTCAGCAGGTGCAGTCAGGTAACATTCAGCTGCAGGATTTAACTCACTGCATCATAACTTCCAACAAACAGGTAAATGTTCTGCTAACTAAGCTGTTCTGTGGTAACCACGGAAACAACCAGAGCAGCAGAGAGCAAGATAATGTTTGTTGCCAAGCAACCGGAGCTCTCAGTTGAAAAGAGTTCAACTTCAATGGCACTTCTCCCTCACCGACCAATCAGAATCAAGAAGGGGCGGGACCACTGATATCAGCTTTGTCAACAACAATGGTGGAGGAGAAACCAGTGTGAAAAGTTTCACGACTGAAATGTCTGAAATACAAACCGTTAAAACTACGATCTGAGAGTCTAAAACGTTCTGAATATCAGCGTGTCCTCTAAACAGAATGTTGTGTATTGTGAGCTATCTTTGTGTACTAACAGTGAACTTCCTGTTTCCTGTTGTAGTTCATTGACGGGGCTCAGCAGATCTGTTTGGCTCTGCAGAGTGAAGGATTCTGGGCCGACTTCATTGACCCGTCCTCAGGCCTCGCTGTAAGACCCACACCTCTCTGTCTGTTGTCATGGTAACACTGTTAGAGGAAGAACTACACCTCCTGTCTGTTGTCATGGTAACACTTTTAGAGGAAGAACTACACCTCCTGTCTGTTGTCATGGTAACACTGTTAGAGAAGAACTACACCTCCTATCTGTTGTCATGGTAACAACAGGTGTGTACTGACCTCAGGTGAGCACTGACCTCAGGTGAGCACTGACCTCAGGTCTGTTTCTCTCAGGTGAGCACTGACCTCAGGTCTGTTCCTCTCAGGTGAGCACTGACCTCAGGTGAGCACTGACTTCAGGTCTGTTCCTCTCAGGTGAGCACTGACCTCAGGTGAGCACTGACCTCAGGTCTGTTCCTCTCAGGTGAGCACTGACCTCAGGTGAGCACTGACTTCAGGTCTGTTCCTCTCAGGTGAGCACTGACCTCAGGTGAGCACTGACCTCAGGTCTGTTCCTCTCAGGTGAGCACTGACCTCAGGTGAGCACTGACTTCAGGTCTGTTCCTCTCAGGTGAGCACTGACCTCAGGTGAGCACTGACCTCAGGTGAGCACTGACCTCAGAACTATGACCTTTTTAAAAAATAATAGCGAGCATATTTATTGGATTTCTAAATTTCCTGATCTGATAAAATGATTCATGATTAAATCTGGACGGTTAAGGGTCACTTGCGTCCAGGTGAGAACAGGTAGGCAGTGAGATGGCTCAGCCTGATCGTCCTGAGGACCGAGGTCAGACGCTCTCTGAGACACATGAGATGTGTTTAATATAAAATACGTTGAAGGTGATGATGATGATGTTTCTCCTCCTCCTCAGTTCTTCGGCCCGTACACTAACCTCCCGCTCTTTGAAACGGACGAGCGGTACGCACAACTTGGCTTCCGTGTGGATGACCTGGGCTGCTGTAAGGTCATCCGTCACGCTCTGTGGGGAACCAACGTGTTTGTGGGGACCATATTAACCAACGCACCGCCCAGCAGTGACATCATGAGGAAGCTACAGGGCAGCTGATCACACGGCTGTGACATCATCAAACCTGTGTGTGTGAAACATGTTGGTGTTCCATAGACTGATACACACACACATTTTAGATTTTTTAAATTAGTTTCAAATGAATAAAGTGTTTTTATGATGAAATGTGACATCACCTGAGTCTTTTATGAAACAGCTTCTGTGACGTCACAGCAGTAGCTCTGCTGCTAAAGCGCCCTCTGGTGGCTGATAACAAAGTCACAAAAATACACTGGCTGGAAACCACCGAGTGACGTTTGGCAATCACAGGAAGTTGAGTGACTCCTTCAAAATAAAATAGTATTTATCAGGTAAATCCAATCAGCAGCCTCTGGTGTTTAAAAATGAAGCTGATGTTGAAGTGTAAAATCCTGCAGTTCCTGGAGTGTCCACTAGAGGCTGGCTGCAGAAGCACAGGAAGTCACATACACACCCACCCATTCTAAAAAGCCTGTTTTTACAGCAGAGATGAACATGTTTACAGCCTGGTTCAAAAAACCAAATAGGTGTGATTAGCTCATGTCTGGATGGACACACACTGTACGGGGGGTGAATGTTTTGATGACTCATCAGTTTTGATTTGATGAAGGATAAGAGTTATTCACAATAAGGCGTGTAGCTGACCTGATTGACAGGTGGGCGCGGTGTAACGGTTTGTCAGGAGGTTTAAAACCCGCCTCAGCTCCAGCTCTCAGCCTGTCGTTAGGTTGACTGAAAGTTAGACTGAGACAGCATTTCCAGCATGGAGACCGCCATCGATGGGACTCCAGCGCCCCCTGCAGGAACAGACGGGGGACGCCACTCAGGCCTGGTCCATTATTATTTACAGTCTGTGGGTAAAGCAGGTGAGGCTTTGAGTTTGGTTTCCCCTTCACTATAAGCATCACCTGATAAAGGATAATAAATGAAGTTTATAATTAATTTGAACTAAGCATTGAGGATACTAAATATTTAGTTCAATGTGTTTCAGTGACCTGTTGAATTAGCCTCACCTCTTAGCATGTTAGCTGACCAGGTTACCATGGTAACCATGTTCAGTCATTAATCACGTCTAACGTGTTAACAATTTAAATAACCGTAGATTACTGATGACATCCCTGCGTTGTTTATTTGATACAGAAAACCTGTTTATATTGATATACTGTAGAAAACAACACGTACATGTTACAGCAAAGAGAGAAGATCTCTGCTTTGACCGCAGGGGGGCGCCAACATCAACACAACAAACACAAGTCCTCACGTATGGTCCTCACAGGAAGTGTTATTCACATGAAGAGTCCAATACAATGTTTGAATAACTAAATGAATATTAATGATCCCTCAACATTCAGCACATTCCCTCACCTTAGAGTGATTCAGATAAATACAGCAGATCAAATAAATAACCAACATTTCAGGAGAAAATGAGATACAGAGGTCAAAATAAATATAAAATACAATCTGTCATTCTAAAGGCCAACATCGTTTTTACTGTATCCGGAGACTTTTATTGTGAATGGACCCACAGGAAGTGTCTGTGACGTGTGTGTGTTCTTGAACGTCACGGTGTGTTTGTCGCACTGTGAATATTAAGATCTGTCGGTCTCTCCGTGTTTCTCCGTGTTTCTCGGTCTCTCCGTGTTTCTCCGTGTCTCTCCGTGTTTCTCGGTCTCTCCGTGTTTCTCCGTGTTTCTCGGTCTCTCCGTGTTTCTCGGTCTCTCCGTGTTTCTCGGTCTCTCCGTGTTTCTCCGTGTTTCTCCGTGTTTCTCGGTCTCTCCGTGTTTCTCGGTTTCTCCTTGTTTCTCGGTCTCTCCGTGTTTCTCCGTGTTTCTCGGTCTCTCCGTGTTTCTCCTTGTTTCTCGGTCTCTCCGTGTTTCTCCGTGTTTCTCCTTGTTTCTCGGTCTCTCCGTGTTTCTCCGTGTTTCTCCGTGTTTCTCGGTCTCTCCTTGTTTCTCGGTCTCTCCGTGTTTCTCCGTGTTTTTCCGTGTTTCTCGGTCTCTCCGTGTTTCTCCGTGTTTCTCGGTTTCTCCGTGTTTCTCGGTCTCTCCGTGTTTCTCGGTCTCTCCGTGTTTCTCCGTGTTTTTCCGTGTTTCTCGGTCTCTCCGTGTCTCTCCGTGTTTCTCCTTGTTTCTTGGTCTCTCCGTGTTTCTCCTTGTTTCTTGGTCTCTCCGTGTTTCTCCGTGTTTCTCGGTCTCTCCGTGTTTCTCCGTGTTTCTCCGTGTTTCTCCGTGTTTCTCGGTCTCTCCGTGTTTCTCCGTGTTTCTCCGTGTTTCTCCGTGTTTCTCGGTCTCTCCGTGTTTCTCCGTGTTTCTCGTCACAGCGGAAAAAGACGGTAAGTTAGCAACATTAGCATTTTTAGCCGACAGAACTTTATACCAATGTTAACTTGAAGCTAGCATCCTCTGTATGCTAACATGTTTACAATCAAAAGAAACTGATTAATAACCATCAGGTGTGATATAAACCAGGTGTGATTATAATGAGCAGGTGTGATATAAACCAGGTGTGATATATAAACCAGGTGTGATTATAATGAGCAGGTGTGATATATATAAACCAGGTGTGATTATAATGAGCAGGTGTGATATAAACCAGGTGTGATTATAATGAGCAGGTGTGATATAAACCAGGTGTGATTATAATGAGCAGGTGTGATATAAACCAGGTGTGATATAAACCAGGTGTGATTATAATGAGCAGGTGTGATATAAACCAGGTGTGATTATAATGAGCAGGTGTGATATAAACCAGGTGTGATATATAAACCAGGTGTGATTATAATGAGCAGGTGTGATATAAACCAGGTGTGATTATAATGAGCAGGTGTGATATAAACCAGGTGTGATATATAAACCAGGTGTGATTATAATGACCAGGTGTGATATAAACCAGGTGTGATATATAAACCAGGTGTGATTATAATGAGCAGGTGTGATATAAACCAGGTGTGATTATAATGAGCAGGTGTGATATAAACCAGGTGTGATATATAAACCAGGTGTGATTATAATGAGCAGGTGTGATATATAATGAGCAGGTGTGATATATATAAACCAGGTGTGATATATATAAACCAGGTGTGATATATATAAACCAGGTGTGATATAAACCAGGTGTGATTATAATGAGCAGGTGTGATATATATAAACCAGGTGTGATATATATAAACCAGGTGTGATGATGATGAGCAGGTGTGATATATATATAAACCAGGTGTGATTATAATGACCAGGTGTGATATATATAAACCAGGTGTGATTATAATGAGCAGGTGTGATATATATAAACCAGGTGTGATTATAATGAGCAGGTGTGATTATAATGAGCAGGTGTGATTATAATGACCAGGTGTGATATATAAACCAGGTGTGATATAATGACCAGGTGTGATAAATAAACCAGGTGTGATATAATGACCAGGTGTGATTATAATGAGCAGGTGTGATATAAACCAGGTGTGATTATAATGAGCAGGTGTGATATATATAAACCAGGTGTGATATATATAAAGATATATATAAACCAGGTGTGATTATAATGAGCAGGTGTGATATATATAAACCAGGTGTGATTATAATGAGCAGGTGTGATATATATAAACCAGGTGTGATTATAATGAGCAGGTGTGATATATATAAACCAGGTGTGATTATAATGACCAGGTGTGATATATAAACCAGGTGTGATATAATGACCAGGTGTGATTATAATGAGCAGGTGTGATATAAACCAGGTGTGATTATAATGAGCAGGTGTGATATATATAAACCAGGTGTGATTATAATGACCAGGTGTGATATATATAAACCAGGTGTGATATATATAAACCAGGTGTGATATATATAAACCAGGTGTGATTATAATGAGCAGGTGTGATATATATAAACCAGGTGTGATATATATAAACCAGGTGTGATATATATAAACCAGGTGTGATTATAATGAGCAGGTGTGATATAAACCAGGTGTGATTATAATGAGCAGGTGTGATATATATAAACCAGGTGTGATATATATAAACCAGGTGTGATTATAATGAGCAGGTGTGATATATATAAACCAGGTGTGATTATAATGACCAGGTGTGATATATAAACCAGGTGTGATATATATAAACCAGGTGTGATTATAATGACCAGGTGTGATATATATAAACCAGGTGTGATTATAATGAGCAGGTGTGATATATAAACCAGGTGTGATATAATGACCAGGTGTGATATAAACCAGGTGTGATTATAATGACCAGGTGTGATGTGATGACCAGATGTGATATAATGACTAGGTGTGATTAATAATCAACAGGTGTAATTATAATGAGCAGGTGTAATTATAATGAGCAGGTGTGATTATAATGACTAGGTGTGATTATAATGACCAGGTGTGATGTGATGACCAGGTGCGATGTGATGACCAGGTGCGATACAATGACCAGGTGTGATATAATGACTAGGTGTGATTAATAATCAACAGGTGTAATTATAATGAGCAGGTGTAATTATAATGAGCAGGTGTGATTATAATGACCAGGTGTGATTATAATGACTAAGTGTGATTATAATGACCAGGTGTGATACAATGACCAGGTGTGATATAATGACCAGGTGTGATGTGATGACCAGGTGCGATACAATGACCAGGTGTGATTATAATGCCCAGGTGTGATGTGATGACCAGGTGTGATGTGATGACCAGGTGTGATACACTGAGCAGGTGTGATGTGATGACCAGGTGTGATTGTAATGAGCAGGTGTGATTATAATGAGCAGGTGTAATTATAATGAGCAGGTGTGATTATAATGACCAGGTGTGATTATAATGAGCAGGTGTGATTATAATGACCAGGTGTGATTATAATGACTAGGTGTGATTATAATGACCAGGTGTGATGTGATGACCAGGTGCGATACAATGACCAGGTGTGATATAATGACGAGGTGTGATTAATAATCAACAGGTGTAATTATAATGAGCAGGTGTAATTATAATGACCAGGTGTTATTAATAATCGACCAGGTGTGATTATAATGACCAGGTGTGATTATAATGACCAGGTGTGATATAATGACCAGGTGTGATATAAACCAGGTGTGATATAATGACCAGGTGTAATATAACTCAGGTGTGATGACCAGGTGTGATATAATGACCAGGTGTGATTATAATGCCCAGGTGTGATATAATGCCCAGGTGTGATTATAATGACCAGGTGTAATATAAACCAGGTGTGATGACCAGGTGTGATATAATGCCCAGGTGTGATATAATGATCAGTTGTGATTAATAATCAACCATGTGTGATTATAATGACCAGGTGTGATATAATGACCAGGTGTGATTATAATGACCAGGTGTGATACAATGACCAGGTGTGATTATAATGACCAGGTGTGATATAATGACCAGGTGTGATATAATGACCAGGTGTGATTATAATGACCAGGTGTGATACAATGACCAGGTGTGATTATAATGACCAGGTGTGATTATAATGACCAGGTGTGATTATAATGACCAGGTGTGATTATAATGACCAGGTGTGATACAATGACCAGGTGTGTGTTCACAGTGACTATGCTGTTTCTGGACTCGGACTCGTCGTCTGCTGCTCTCTGACACAAACATGCTCTGTGTGTTTGTGGTTGTGTGTCTGTCATGGCCACTGTGTTCAGGTGAGTGATCACAGGTGAATCAAACTGTTCAGACAACAACACACTCACATGCAGCGGGTATTACCTGTCAGGTGTGTCTGCACCTTGATCTCTTTATGTAACTGGAGATAGATAACCTGTTGACTCCTCCTCACAGTGCTCAGCTCACTTCCTGCTCCCATCATTACCTCCATGGACTCTGTGGACCTCCACCACGTCCTCCACTGGGAACCCGGGCCCCGGACGCCCAAAGGGACCAAGTACAAGGTCTTTACAAGGTAACCCCCACCCCCACCCCCTCTGCTCTCACTTCCTGTTACACACGACATACTGGGGATTTCTCTGTGAGGCAGACAGGATGTTTAAATGACTGAAACCCTGAGAGGACATGTTTCACACTCTGACCTACAGTGATGACATCATCATGCTCACTGCGGTTTCATTGTACGATGGAGTTAAATACTGAATTATAACTGATTGATTGGGAATTAATATATTCATTCTCATGAAATATTAAACTTTCTATTGTAACTCATCATTTTCAGTCAGATTTATTCAGGAAGGAACAACAAACACCTTCAGTTTACCAGATAAAGAATCAAATGTGAATAATTATGAAATTTAATATAAGAAGGGGGCTATCCTATTCTCTAAGTTAGTAAATATCACAGAGACAGTGTGTCTGAGACGTTCACTCGCTCATCACATCTCTCCATGTTGTTAACCCTAACCCATGAGAACTACAAGATCACATGAGAACTACAAGATCACATGAGAACTACAAGATCAAAGGAGAACTACAAGATCAGGCTGGGACAAAGAAAACAATATGCAATCAAACATGTTGCTTCGTCTGTTCAGTTGTGCTTGCAGCAAGCTCGTTGAAGGTAGAGTCGAGTGGTGCAGACGGACCGCGGTGACACAAGCATTGACTAGAGAGGGCGTCATTAGTCCTGTAATACGTGACCGGGACACAGATCCTGAGTAAACTGCCAGTTACTCTGGTTATGACACAGACTGTGAAGTCACTCTGACAGAGAATGGCCAATAGGAAGGAGTTTTACATATTTGGCCCCGCCCACTAGTGTTGTTGTTTGATTCTGCTTGTGTTTGTTTATGTTTGTGTTGTTTATATTTGTTTATGTTGTTTGTTTGTGCAGCCTGAACCACAGGGAATGGAAACCTCTTCGAAAAACATTGAATACATCACTAAAGGTGGAGCTGGACTTATACAGCTACAACCTCGCTGTGATGGCTGTCTACAAAAAAACCACCTCCATCCGTTCTAAAAACTACACCTTTAGCCCCCTGCAGGACAGTATGTACACACAACAAACTACACAATAAACTACACTTTCAGCCCCCTGCAGGACAGTATGTACACACAACAAACTACACAATAAACTACACTTTCAGCCCCCTGCAGGACAGTATGTACACACAACAAACTACATAATAAACTACACTTTCAGCCCCCTGCAGGACAGTATGTACACACAACAAACTATACAATAAACTACACTTTCAGCCCCCTGCAGGACAGTATGTACACACAACAAACTATACAATAAACTACACTTTCAGCCCCCTGCAGGACAGCATGTACACACAACAAACTACACAATAAACTACACTTTCAGCTCCCTGCAGGACAGTATGTACACACAACAAACTACACAATAAACTACACTTTCAGCTCCCTGCAGGACAGTATGTACACACAACAAACTACACAATAAACTACACTTTCAGCCCCCTGCAGGACAGTATGTACACACAACAAACTACATAATAAACTACACTTTCAGCCCCCTGCAGGACAGTATGTACACACAACAAACTACATAATAAACTACACTTTCAGCCCCCTGCAGGACAGTATGTACACACAACAAACTACACAATAAACTACACTTTCAGCTCCCTGCAGGACAGTATGTACACACAACAAACTACACAATAAACTACACTTTCAGCCCCCTGCAGGACAGTATGTACACACAACAAACTACATAATAAACTACACTTTCAGCCCCCTGCAGGACAGTATGTACACACAACAAACTACATAATAAACTACACTTTCAGCCCCCTGCAGGACAGTATGTACACACAACAAACTATACAATAAACTACACCTTTAGCCCCCTGCAGGACAGTATGTACACACAACAAACTACACAATAAACTACACTTTCAGCCCCCTGCAGGACAGTATGTACACACAACAAACTACATAATAAACTACACTTTCAGCCCCCTGCAGGACAGTATGTACACACAACAAACTACACAATAAACTACACTTTCAGCCCCCTGCAGGACAGTATGTACACACAACAAACTACACAATAAACTACACTTTCAGCCCCCTGCAGGACAGTATGTACACACAACAAACTACACAATAAACTACACTTTCAGCCCCCTGCAGGACAGTATGTATACACAACAAACTACATAATAAACTACACTTTCAGCCCCCTGCAGGACAGTATGTACACACAACAAACTACACAATAAACTACACTTTCAGCCCCCTGCAGGACAGTATGTACACACAACAAACTACACAATAAACTACACTTTCAGCCCCCTGCAGGACAGTATGTACACACAACAAACTACACAATAAACTACACTTTCAGCCCCCTGCAGGACAGTATGTATACACAACAAACTACATAATAAACTACACTTTCAGCCCCCTGCAGGACAGTATGTACACACAACAAACTATACAATAAACTACACCTTTAGCCCCCTGCAGGACAGTATGTACACACAACAAACTACACAATAAACTACACTTTCAGCCCCCTGCAGGACAGTATGTACACACAACAAACTACACAATAAACTACACTTTCAGCCCCCTGCAGGACAGTATGTACACACAACAAACTACACAATAAACTACACTTTCAGCCCCCTGCAGGACAGTATGTACACACAACAAACTACATAATAAACTACACTTTCAGCCCCCTGCAGGACAGTATGTACACACAACAAACTACACAACAAACTACACATTCAGCCCCCTGCAGGACAGCATGTACACACAACAAACTACACAATAAACTACACTTTCAGCCCCCTGCAGGACAGTATGTACACACAACAATCTACACAACAAACTACACTTTCAGCCCTCTGCAGGACAGTATGTACACACAACAATCTACACAACAAACTACACTTTCAGCCCTCTGCAGGACAGTATGTACACACAACAATCTACACAACAAACTACACTTTCAGCCCCCTGCAGGACAGTATGTACACACAACAAACTACACCTTCAGCCCCCTGCAGGACAGTATATACACACAACAAACTACACCATCAATCCCCTGCAGAACAGTATGTACACACAACAAACTACACCTTCAGCCCCCTGCAGGACAGTATATACACACAACAAACTACACAAAAAACTACACCTTCAGCCCCCTGCAGGACAGTATGTACACACAACAAACTATACAACAAACTACACCTTCAGCCCCCTGCAGGACAGTATGTACACACAACAAACTACACTTTCAGTCCCCTGCAGGACAGTATGTACACACAACAAACTATACAACAAACTACACCTTCAGCCCCCTGCATGACAGTATGTACACACAACAAACTACACCTTCAGCCCTCTGCAGGACAGTATGTACACACAACAAACTACACGTTCAGACCTCTGCAGGACAGTATGTACAGACAACAAACTACACCTTCAGCCCCCTGCAGGACAGTATGTACACACAACAAACTACACCTTCAACCCCCTGCAGGACAGTATGTACACACAACAAACTACACAACAAACTACACCTTCAGACCCCTGTAGGTCAGTATATACACACAACAAACTACACCTTCATCCCCCTGCAGGACAGTATGTACACACAACAAACTACACCTTCAGACCCCTGCAGGACAGTATGTACACACAACAAACTACACCTTCAGACCCCTGTAGGTCAGTATATACACACAACAAACTACACCTTCATCCCCCTGCAGGACAGTATGTACACACAACAAACTACACCTTCAGACCCCTGCAGGACAGTATGTACACACAACAAACTACACCTTCAGACCCCTGTAGGTCAGTATATACACACAACAAACTACACCTTCATCCTCCTGCAGGACAGTATGTACACACAACAAACTACACCATCAGCCCCCTGCAGGACAGTATATACACACAACAAACTACACCTTCATCCCCCTGCAGGACAGTATGTACACACAACAAACTACACCTTCATCCCCCTGCAGGACAGTATGTACACACAACAAACTACACCTTCAGACCCCTGTACGTCAGTATATACACACAACAAACTACACCTTCATCCCCCTGCAGGACAGTATGTACACACAACAAACTACACAACAAACTACACCTTCAACCCCCTGCAGGACAGTATGTACACACAACAACCTACACAACAAACTACACTTTCAGCCCTCTGCAGGACAGTATGTACACACAACAAACTACACCCTCAACCCCCTGCAGGACAGTATGTACACACAACAAACTACACCTTCAACCCCCTGCAGGACAGTATGTACACACAACAAACTACACCTTCAGACCCCTGTAGGTCAGTATATACACACACAACAAACCACACTTTCAGCCCCCTGCAGGACAGTATGTACACACAACAAACTACACCTTCAACCCCCTGCAGGACAGTATGTACACACAACAAACTACACATAAGTACACAACAAATTACAGAATAAACAGGATGTGATAAATGTTGTTGTTGTTGTGTACAGGTAGAATAAGTCCTGCTCAGGTGTTGCTGTCTGGATGTGGTAACTGCCTCACAGTGAACGTCTCTCTGGCTGACCCTAAACTCTACATTATATACGACCCGACCTTCAGAGTGAGAAGGAAGAAACCAGGGGAAGCAGAGGTCAGATTTCACTCATGACTCTTATAGACAACCGATGATGATGATCAGTAACTCCTGAGTCCAGTGAAGTCAAATCTGTGTTTTTCTGACTGTAGTGTGGTGTGTTTGTAGCAGACGTTACAGTCTGTTTACCTGCAGACGTTACAGCCTGTTTACCCGCTGCAGACGTTACAGTCTGTTTACCTGCAGACCTTACAGTCTGTTTACCTGCTGCAGACGTTACAGTCTGTTTACCCGCTGCAGACGTTACAGCCTGTTTACCCGCTGCAGACGTTACAGCCTGTTTACCCGCTGCAGACGTTACAGCCTGTTTACCCGCTGCAGACGTTACAGCCTGTTTACCCGCTGCAGACGTTACAGTCTGTTTACCCGCTGCAGACGTTACAGTCTGTTTACCCGCTGCAGACGTTACAGCCTGTTTACCCGCTGCAGACGTTACAGTCTGTTTACCTGCTGCAGACATTACAGCCTGTTTACCTGCAGACGTTACAGCCTGTTTACCTGCTGCAGACGTTACAGTCTGTTTACCCGCTGCAGACGTTACAGCCTGTTTACCCGCTGCAGACGTTACAGTCTGTTTACCCGCTGCAGACGTTACAGCCTGTTTACCCGCTGCAGACGTTACAGCTTGTTTACCCGCTGCAGACGTTACAGTCTGTTTACCTGCTGCAGACATTACAGCCTGTTTACCTGCAGACGTTACAGTCTGTTTACCTGTTGCAGACGTTACAGTCTGTTTACCTGCAGACGTTACAGTCTGTTTACCTGCTGCAGACGTTACAGCCTGTTTATCTGCAGACGTTACAGTCTGTTTACCTGCTGCAGACGTTACAGTCTGTTTACCTGCAGACGTTACAGTCTGTTTACCTGCTGCAGACGTTACAGCCTGTTTATCTGCAGACGTTACAGTCTGTTTACCCGCTGCAGACGTTACAGCCTGTTTACCTGCAGACGTTACAGCCTGTTTACCTGCAGACGTTACAGTCTGTTTACCCGCTGCAGACGTTACAGCCTGTTTACCTGCTGCAGACGTTACAGTCTGTTTACCTGCTGCAGACATTACAGCCTGTTTACCTGCTGCAGACGTTACAGTCTGTTTACCTGCTGCAGACGTTACAGTCTGTTTACCTGCTGCAGACGTTACAGTCTGTTTACCTGCTGCAGACATTACAGCCTGTTTACCTGCTGCAGACGTTGGTTGACTGTACATACTGTGCTCTGTTCTCACACATGAATGTATTTCCTGCAGTATGCGTTTGAAACCAGCGAGCGGAGCTTCACCATCTCTAACTTGGAGAAGGGGGTGGAGTACTGTGTTCAGGTGGACACTGAAATACGACTGAATAAAAACACGAAACCGTCCGCCTGGAACTGCAGCTTCACCAGCATCCTGGAGCCTAGAAGTACAGGTGAGCTACCTGTGTGCTTATCATCTTTATACATTATTCTGTCCATTATAGGATACTGAGGGAACCTTTAACATCCTCATCAAGAAGCTCCTCCGACTAAACAATTTTAGTCCTGTCTCTTCGTTTCACTCCATGTCATGTGGAAGTGACCATACTTTGTCTGGAGGGTGGCGTCTCCCTCTCCAGCCTCCAAATATGGTCACTTCTTTAAACAAAATACTGTAAACATGAACAGCCCTCTCCACATTTATTAAATCAATCCAAATGCTGTACTAAAAATTATAGTTTCCATGGTAGCTTCTGTCAATCCCCTAACTCCTCCCCCCTTTCTGGTCATTGTGACTCTAATTGGGCCATTACTAAATGAGCATCATGCTGTTAGAAGAAGACTTGAAACTAGAGATTAGACCATAATGTCTTCAGGAAAATGTTTACTGAGGGAATAAATCAATGTGTGTGTGTGTGTGTGTGTGTGTGTGTGTGTGTGTGTGTGTGTGTGTGTGTGTGTCAGTGCCTGTGTTTTTAGGTGCAGCTGCTGCTCTGGTGGTTGTGGTGGTTGCCATGGTAACGAGCATTGTGATTGGTCTGAGATATTCTGGGTTTTTGTGTAAACTGAAGGCTAACATGCCCCGAGCTCTGCAGGTGAGAAACTTTAACCTTTCAGTTAATCTGTCAACTTTTTATTCAAAGAAAACAACTTTCATACGTTTGTGAATCTAAAGCTGTCACTACACCGCAATTCTGAACTTTGATTTGAGTACAAATCAAACACACCTTTGTTTCCAAGGCATGAATATGTTGGCAGTGTGATTACCTGGTTATAGTTTGAATTAACAGATTCATCTGATTAACTGATATCTAAGTTATCGTCTTGTTAACCGATGAACTCTTCATACCTCTGCTCCTCCTCCTCCTCCTCTGCAGCAGGCTCTGAGTGGAGGATACACCCAGAGCCCAGAGACCACCGTCCCCGACCACGTCTCCATCAGCTCAGAGAAACGCACCAGGCTCCACAATCCCCCCACACCACAGCCTGCAGTAGGGGGGGTCTACCCCAATGAGGAGGAGGAGGAGGAGGAGGAGGAGGAGGAAGAGTACATGGACAGGGGAGCAGAGCCTCTCTCAAGTGATAGGTCCTGCCCTCACTCTGCCTCTGGGAATTCTGGGAGTTCTGCAGCAGTCCCAGAGCGTGATGGGGGGGTCACAGAGGGGGGGCTCGATCAAGACGAAGATGAAGAAGAGGAGGTGTCTGTCCCTCCTGGGAGGAGTCAAACTGGAACACAGGGTCATCAGACAGGAGAGGAGGAGATAGAGGAGATAGAGGAGGAGGAGGTTTGTGACAGCTCAAGTGACATCAACCTGTTCTCAGTAACACTCTCTGCATTTTCTGCATGCGAGGAGGAGGAGGAGGAGGAGGAGGAGGACGAAGAGGAGGAGGACAGAAGAGACCTGTTGGATGTTAGCCACACACACACCAACACAGCTGTGACATACCTGACTGAGACTGACACCCCGGGGTCCTGTGAGGAGGAGGAAGAGGAGGAGGAGGAGGAGGAGGGGGCATCCTCTGGATATATGAGACACTCCTGATGATGTTTACAATCCTCTGTATTTAAATGTAAATAAGGATTTTATGTTTTTGAATTTTTGCATTTTAAATAAATGTTGACATGTTTGACATTATTAATACTCAAACATCCTACAGTCTGAAGGTCATTGAAGGCAGCAGAGATCTTCGTCACAGTGACTACAGGTAGTGAGGGAATTTTATCAGATATATGGCCAATCTGGGAATAAATTCCTTACCAACCAATTTCTACACCAATGTGTTTCTAAAGGTGTGTAGTTACACATAAAAAGATTTAAATTCAACTCCTTTAGGAAAATCCACGAGAGCTGCTGAAACTTCGGGTACCTGGAAACCTATTGGTTGAAAATTTGAAATTTTTGATTTTTTTTTACATGTGCCTTAAATAGCATATTAAGGTTAAATTAGGGGTTATTTGGGGCTATTTATTTTGCACCAAAACCACTCCTTGGTAGAGAAACGGTCACGCCCACTTTTCCAGCTCTCTTGAAAACCCTTTGTTTAGGTGAAAATCAATGTTGCTTGTTGCATGTGAATTATAAAGTATCTTCATAGGTCTATTTATAAATGTATTAGTGATGGTAACTACCTTTTATTAACTGTTAAATGTTGCAGTTTGTTAACATTTGTAGCAAGAGAGTGAGTTTTGAGTGGCAGGTGCCCGACATGCTCAAGCCATCCTGTGGATCATTGACAGACACAATAGATTCCACACATATCAAATAATATTCACTGGTCAAAGAGATATTGCAAGATGATTTTAACTGTGATATGTAAGTACTATTAAATTTGAGTTTGAGTTTGGGGGGGTGCACACCGACACAGTGACACAAACACTTGAAGGAATCTTGGTGTGTCTATCAGGAAGGTATCCTTAAATGACTTATGCCCCTGATTTCCAACTCTATCCACTATCCTATCTCTACAATAAAGGCACAAAAAGCCCCCCCCTAATATAATGGTAGGGGAAACACTGATGTTGTCAAATGTATCATATCTAGTCGAATCTGTAGATTGCAGCAGGAGTTCTTACACTGGATGTGGTCATGATCTTTTGGCGAGCTATTATAGCCATCAAAGACCACAATGATCTTCTGGGAGCGACTGCCTAGACACTGCACAAACCTCAGGTAACTGCCTGCAATCTCCTGCCAAGTCTGACCTTGTTCCCACTTTACCAAGTAGAGAAGCCATCCTCCATCAACCACCAGACTGGAGCAGGGTTGGTCTGTGAGGTCAAGCGGATCTTCAGTCTTTCAGGCTTGTTTTGGAAAAGCCTGCTTTGTTCGCCTTGTTAATTTTTTGACCTTTTTGGTTGAACAATGACAAGTCAGCTCATACTCTAAGCTTGTCCCTACCCAACATTGATTTTCACCTAAACAAAGGGTTTTCAAGAGAGCTGGAAAAGTGGGCGTGGCCGTTTCTCTACCAAGGAGTGGTTTTGGTGCAAAATAAATAGCCCCAAATAACCCCTAATTTAACCTTAATATGCTATTTAAGGCACATGTAAAAAAAATCAAAAATTTCAAATTTTCAACCAATAGGGTTCCAGGTACCCGAAGTTTCAGCAGCTCTCACGGATTTTCCTAAAGGAGTTGAATTTAAATCTTTTTATATGTGTAACTACACACCTTTAGAAACACATTGGTGTAGAAATTGGTTGGTAAGGAATTTATTCCCAGATTGGCCATATATCTGATAAAATTCCCTCACTAGGGAGCCGGTGAGGTCCAAAAGAGTAAAGGCAGGCTGAATGTGTAAATCACAGCTTCTGATTGTTCTTATTAAATCTCATGTTTCACTGTTGAACTTCAGAGTTGTTGTCTAGTTTTTGCATTTAAAAAACCCGAGGCAGCAGCAGTTTGATGCTGTCGCTCAGTGGTAGAGTCGGTCGAATCTCAACTGGAAGGTCGGTGGTTTGAACCCCAGCTCCTGCAGCCACATGTAGATATGTCAAAGACACAGATCCTTCTGCTGCATTAGTGATGTGTGAATGTGTATGAATGGATGAGTTAATACTGACGGACTCTTTACACAGCAGCCTCTACCATCAGTGTGTGAATGTGTATGAATGGATGAGTTAATACTGACGGACTCTTTACTCAGCAGCCTCTACCATCAGTGTGTGAATGTGTATGAATGGATGAGTTAATACTGACGGACTCTTTACTCAGCGGCCTCTACCATCAGTGTGTGAATGGATGAGTTAATACTGATGGACTCTTTACTCAGCAGCCTCTACCATCAGTGTGTGAGTGGATGAGTTAATACTGACGGACTCTTTACACAGCAGCCTCTACCATCAGTGTGTGAGTGGATGAGTTAATACTGACGGACTCTTTACTCAGCAGCCTCTACCATCAGTGTGTGAATGTGTATGAATGGATGAGTTAATACTGACGGACTCTTTACTCAGCGGCCTCTACCATCAGTGTGTGAATGTGTATGAATGGATGAGTTAATACTGACGGACTCTTTACTCAGCAGCCTCTACCATCAGTGTGTGAATGGATGAGTTAATACTGACGGACTCTTTACACAGCAGCCTCTACCATCAGTGTGTGAATGTGTATGAATGGATGAGTTAATACTGATGGACTCTTTACTCAGCAGCCTCTACCATCAGTGTGTGAATGTGTATGAATGGATGAGTTAATACTGACGGACTCTTTACTCAGCAGCCTCTACCATCAGTGTGTGAATGGATGAGTTAATACTGACGGACTCTTTACTCAGCAGCCTCTACCATCAGTGTGTGAATGGATGAGTTAATACTGACGGACTCTTTACTGTATAAGTGCTTTGAGTATTCAGAAGACTAGAAAATAAATATACAAGCTTAAGGCCATTTACCGATCTTAATTAAAACTCTGATTAAAAACATTTATTTTTATTGTTTTTACTATTATTATTTTCTTGTCATTGTTTTTCATTAACTGTTATTATTCTCTCCAATCAGAGGTTTCTTCCGCTTCTTAGAGGTCACGTGATTTACTGTCAACGCTTCTTTTCATGTGGCCTTCACGTGACCTCGGACTCGTGGAATCCCGTTTCAGCCGAGCAGAAACGTGTTGTTAAAAGAAAAAAAAAACTTTGAATCTGAAGAAACAAACGCAGATCTGAAGTTAATGTTTTTTATGAATAAGTCAGATCGTATAAAACCAGAGAAATAAAACGAGTTTGTGTCTTTATGTTGTTTAATAAGTGTTGTTTAGTAACTACTGAACTTTGACCTGAATCATAAGCACTGCTGATGTTCATTGACACAAACACACAGAAGGAACTTCATTATCATTATGTTTCAATTTTGATTTAATTTATAATATTGTATCCAGTAATTAAGCTAATCAGCGGCGTTTACTGGAGTTTACAGTTTTCCAGGAGGTCCTTGAAGGCAGCAGCGCATTGTGGTCTGTTAGCGGCAGCAGAAACTTGGAGGCTCAGGTTCGTGTCATATTTCATCTAATATTTAATTTATTACATCTAATTGACAGATTTAGATTCTCAATTAAAGTAGCTCTTCGTAGTTAGCTCACATGCTAACAGCTGTCCCGGTAGCTCGTGAAGCTAGCGGGAGATAACGTTCGGTTTCCGGCAGAAAGTCTGCGAGCAGAGGAGCCTGATGTTTTTAACAGTTCATTCTTTATCTCCTCAGTCTGGAGGACAGTTTAATGTTTAATGACTGTGACTGTACATAATGTTTGTTTCTGTATGTAGCTGCTAACTGTTCAAATGAAGCTAACTGAATGTTAACTGTTGAAATAAAAAAAACTATACCAGAGTTTAAACTGATTAAACTGTTTAAACTGATTAAACTGATTAAACTGTTTAAACTGATTAAACTGTTTAAACTGATTAAACTGTTTAAACTGATTAAACTGTTTAAACTGATTAAACTGAAGCAGCTGAACCTTCATGTTTAATATGAATTATGTTCATGTCAGTTAAAATAACAGAGTTGTGTCATGTCCCACACAGTCATAAGGAAAGTGAAAGCAGCACGGGGCCTGACCGCTGAGCTGCAGAGATGGTCTGCCTGTCATGGCTGCTCTCATATGGATGCTCACCTGGCTGTCTCAGGTGCTTCCAGGTGAGTTCACAGTCACGTGTCTACAGAAAGTCTCCTTTCATAGAATCTGAATGTAAAATATATTTACATATATATATTTATAAATATGAGTTCATGACAGTTGGAAACCACGGGTACACAACGAGGTGTTCACCGACAGTTGGAAACCACGGGTACACAACGAGGTGTTCGCCGACAGTGGGAAACCACGGGTACACAACGAGGTGTTCGCCGACAGTGGGAAACCACGGGTACATAACGAGGTGTTCGCCGACAGTGGGAAACCACGGGTACACAACGAGGTGTTCACCGACAGTTGGAAACCACGGGTACATAACAAGGTGTTCGCCGACAGTGGGAAACCACGGGTACACAACGAGGTGTTCACCGACAGTGGGAAACCACGGGTACACAACGAGGTGTTCGCCGACAGTGGGAAACCACGGGTACACAATGAGGTGTTCACCGACAGTTGGAAACCACGGGTACATAACAAGGTGTTCGCCGACAGTGGGAAACCACGGGTACACAACGAGGTGTTCGCCGACAGTTGGAAACCACGGGTACATAACGAGGTGTTCGCCGACAGTGGGAAACCACGGGTACACAACGAGGTGTTCGCCGACAGTGGGAAACCACGGGTACACAACGAGGTGTTCGCCGACAGTGGGAAACCACGGGTACACAACGAGGTGTTCGCCGACAGTTGGAAACCACGGGTACACAACGAGGTGTTCGCCGACAGTGGGAAACCACGGGTACACAACGAGGTGTTCGCCGACAGTGGGAAACCACGGGTACACAACGAGGTGTTCACCGACAGTTGGAAACCACGGGTACATAACGAGGTGTTCACCGACAGTTGGAAACCACGGGTACATAACAAGGTGTTCGCCGACAGTGGGAAACCACGGGTACACAACGAGGTGTTCGCCGACAGTTGGAAACCACGGGTACACAACGAGGTGTTCGCCGACAGTGGGAAACCACGGGTACATAACGAGGTGTTCACCGACAGTTGGAAACCACGGGTACATAACGAGGTGTTCGCCGACAGTGGGAAACCACGGGTACACAACGAGGTGTTCGCCGACAGTGGGAAACCACGGGTACACAACGAGGTGTTCACCGACAGTTGGAAACCACGGGTACACAACGAGGTGTTCACCGACAGTTGGAAACCACGGGTACACAACGAGGTGTTCACCGACAGTTGGAAACCACGGGTACATAACGAGGTGTTCACCGACAGTTGGAAACCACGGGTACACAACGAGGTGTTCACTGACAGTTGGAAACCACGGGTACACAACGAGGTGTTCACCGACAGTTGGAAACCACGGGTACACAACGAGGTGTTCACCGACAGTTGGAAACCTCTGTGTGTAGATCATGTTGACGTATTGTCCTGTTGGTCTGTGTTGCAGCAATGACTGAACTCCCGCCGCCGGTCAACGTGAACTTGACCTCGGATCATTTGATTCACATGTTGAGATGGGGGCGAGGAGCAGGGACCCCCCCAGGAGTCTCCTACAGCGTCAGCGTCATCCCAGATACGTACGTGGGTTATATAGATGTGTTGCTCAAACCTCAGTCATCAAACAGTCAACGTTTCTCTTCTGCTCTCTTTAATCTACTGAACCCCCCCCCCCCGGTCTCTGCAGGGACACTTCCTGGATTCCTGTTCCTGGATGCCAGACTGTTCAGGACCCCCTGGTCTGCAACCTGACGGAGGTCTTCTCCGACCCCTCAAAGGTGTACATCACCTCGGTCAGAGCCCAGCTCGACACCTTGACCTCTCCAACAGTCTCCTACAGCGGATTCCAGCCAAACAGAGACAGTGAGGGGGGGGGGCGGGGTCAACATGATATCTGTACCTGTTTGTTACCATGGCAACAACATCCATCATATGTTAGTATTAACTACACCCTTCATCATATGTTAGTGTTAACTACACCCTCCATCATATGTTAGTGTATTAACTACACCCTCCATCATATTTTAGTATTAACTACACCCTCCATCATATGTTAGTGTATTAACTACACCCTCCATCATATGTTAGTGTATTAACTACACCCTCCATCATATGTTAGTGTATTAACTACACCCTCCATCATATGTTAGTATTAACTACACCCTCCATCATATGTTAGTGTATTAACTACACCCTCCATCATATTTTAGTATTAACTACACCCTCCATCATATGTTAGTGTTAACTACACCCTCCATCATATGTTAGTGTATTAACTACACCCTCCATCATATTTTAGTATTAACTACACCCTCCATCATATGTTAGTGTATTAACTACACCCTCCATCATATGTTAGTGTATTAACTACACCCTCCATCATATGTTAGTGTATTAACTACACCCTCCATCATATGTTAGTGTATTAACTACACCCTCCATCATATGTTAGTGTATTAACTACACTCTCCATCATATGTTAGTGTATTAACTACACCCTCCATCATATGTTAGTATTAACTACACCCTCCATCATATTTTAGTGTATTAACTACACTCTCCATCATATGTTAGTGTATTAACTACACTCTCCATCATATGTTAGTGTATTAACTACACCCTCCATCATATGTTAGTATTAACTACACCCTCCATCATATTTTAGTGTATTAACTACACCCTCCATCATATGTTAGTGTATTAACTACACCCTCCATCATATTTTAGTGTATTAACTACACCCTCCATCATATGTTAGTATTAACTACACCCTCCATCATATGTTAGTATTAACTACACCCTCCATCATATGTTAGTGTATTAACTACACCCTCCATCATATTTTAGTGTATTAACTACACTCTCCATCATATGTTAGTGTATTAACTACACCCTCCATCATATGTTAGTATTAACTACACCCTCCATCATATTTTAGTGTATTAACTACACCCTCCATCATATGTTAGTATTAACTACACCCTCCATCATATGTTAGTGTATTAACTACACCCTCCATCATATTTTAGTATTAACTACACCCTCCATCATATGTTAGTATTAACTACACCCTCCATCATATGTTAGTGTATTAACTACACCCTCCATCATATTTTAGTATTAACTACACCCTCCATCATATGTTAGTGTATTAACTACACCCTCCATCATATGTTAGTGTATTAACTACACCCTCCATCATATGTTAGTGTATTAACTACACCCTCCATCATATGTTAGTATTAACTACACCCTCCATCATATGTTAGTGTATTAACTACACCCTCCATCATATTTTAGTGTATTAACTACACCCTCCATCATATGTTAGTATTAACTACACCCTCCATCATATGTTAGTGTATTAACTACACTCTCCATCATATGTTAGTGTATTAACTACACCCTCCATCATATGTTAGTGTATTAACTACACCCTCCATCATATGTTAGTGTTAACTACACTCTCCATCATATGTTAGTGTATTAACTACACCCTCCATCATATGTTAGTGTATTAACTACACCCTCCATCATATTTTAGTGTATTAACTACACCCTCCATCATATTTTAGTGTATTAACTACACCCTCCATCATATGTTAGTGTTAACTACACTCTCCATCATATGTTAGTGTATTAACTACACCCTCCATCATATTTTAGTGTATTAACTACACTCTCCATCATATGTTAGTGTATTAACTACACTCTCCATCATATGTTAGTGTATTAACTACACCCTCCATCATATTTTAGTGTATTAACTACACCCTCCATCATATGTTAGTGTTAACTACACTCTCCATCATATGTTAGTGTATTAACTACACCCTCCATCATATTTTAGTGTATTAACTACACTCTCCATCATATGTTAGTGTATTAACTACACCCTCCATCATATGTTAGTGTATTAACTACACCCTCCATCATATTTTAGTGTATTAACTACACCCTCCATCATATGTTAGTATTAACTACACCCTCCATCATATGTTAGTATTAACTACACCCTCCATCATATGTTAGTGTATTAACTACACCCTCCATCATATGTTAGTGTATTAACTACACTCTCCATCATATGTTAGTGTATTAACTACACCCTCCATCATATGTTAGTGTATTAACTACACCCTCCATCATATTTTAGTGTATTAACTACACCCTCCATCATATGTTAGTATTAACTACACCCTCCATCATATGTTAGTGTATTAACTACACCCTCCATCATATGTTAGTGTATTAACTACACTCTCCATCATATGTTAGTGTATTAACTACACCCTCCATCATATGTTAGTGTATTAACTACACCCTCCATCATATTTTAGTGTATTAACTACACCCTCCATCATATGTTAGTATTAACTACACCCTCCATCATATGTTAGTGTATTAACTACACCCTCCATCCTATTTTAGTATTAACTACACCCTCCATCATATTTTAGTGTATTAACTACACCCTCCATCATATGTTAGTGTATTAACTACACTCTCCATCATATGTTAGTGTATTAACTACACCCTCCATCATATGTTAGTGTATTAACTACACCCTCCATCCTATTTTAGTATTAACTACACCCTCCATCATATTTTAGTGTATTAACTACACCCTCCATCATATGTTAGTGTATTAACTACACCCTCCATCATATGTTAGTATTAGCTACACCCTCCATCATATTTTAGTGTATTAACTACACTCTCCATCATATGTTAGTATTAACTACACCCTCCATCCTATTTTAGTATTAACTACACTCTCCATCATATTTTAGTGTATTAACTACATTCTCCATCATATGTTAGTGTATTAACTACACCCTCCATCATATGTTAGTGTATTAACTACACCCTCCATCATATTTTAGTGTATTAACTACACCCTCCATCATATGTTAGTGTGTTAACTACACCCTCCATCATATGTTAGTGTATTAACTACACTCTCCATCATATGTTAGTGTATTAACTACACCCTCCATCATATTTTAGTGTATTAACTACACCCTCCATCATATGTTAGTGTATTAACTACATCCTCCATCATATGTTAGTGTATTAACTACACCCTCCATCATATTTTAGTGTATTAACTACACCCTCCATCATATGTTAGTATTAACTACACCCTCCATCATATGTTAGTATTAACTACACCCTCCATCATATGTTAGTGTATTAACTACACCCTCCATCATATTTTAGTGTATTAACTACACCCTCCATCATATGTTAGTGTTAACTACACTCTCCATCATATGTTAGTGTATTAACTACACCCTCCATCATATTTTAGTGTATTAACTACACTCTCCATCATATGTTACTGTATTAACTACACCCTCCATCATATGTTAGTATTACCTACACCCTCCATCATATTTTAGTGTATTAACTACACCCTCCATCATATGTTAGTATTAACTACACCCTCCATCATATGTTAGTGTATTAACTACACCCTCCATCATATTTTAGTATTAACTACACCCTCCATCATATGTTAGTATTAACTACACCCTCCATCATATGTTAGTGTATTAACTACACCCTCCATCATATTTTAGTATTAACTACACCCTCCATCATATGTTAGTGTATTAACTACACCCTCCATCATATGTTAGTGTATTAACTACACCCTCCATCATATGTTAGTGTATTAACTACACCCTCATCATATGTTAGTGTATTAACTACACCCTCCATCATATTTTAGTGTATTAACTACACCCTCCATCATATGTTAGTATTAACTACACCCTCCATCATATGTTAGTGTATTAACTACACCCTCCATCATATTTTAGTGTATTAACTACACCCTCCATCATATGTTAGTGTTAACTACACTCTCCATCATATGTTAGTGTTAACTACACTCTCCATCATATGTTAGTGTATTAACTACACTCTCCATCATATGTTAGTGTATTAACTACACTCTCCATCATATGTTAGTGTATTAACTACACCCTCCATCATATTTTAGTGTATTAACTACACTCTCCATCATATGTTAGTGTATTAACTACACCCTCCATCATATGTTAGTGTATTAACTACACCCTCCATCATATTTTAGTGTATTAACTACACCCTCCATCATATGTTAGTATTAACTACACCCTCCATCATATGTTAGTGTATTAACTACACCCTCCATCATATGTTAGTGTATTAACTACACTCTCCATCATATGTTAGTGTATTAACTACACCCTCCATCATATGTTAGTGTATTAACTACACCCTCCATCATATTTTAGTGTATTAACTACACCCTCCATCATATGTTAGTATTAACTACACCCTCCATCATATGTTAGTGTATTAACTACACCCTCCATCATATGTTAGTGTATTAACTACACCCTCCATCATATGTTAGTGTATTAACTACACTCTCCATCATATGTTAGTGTATTAACTACACCCTCCATCATATGTTAGTGTATTAACTACACCCTCCATCATATTTTAGTGTATTAACTACACCCTCCATCATATGTTAGTATTAACTACACCCTCCATCATATGTTAGTGTATTAACTACACCCTCCATCATATGTTAGTGTATTAACTACACTCTCCATCATATGTTAGTGTATTAACTACACCCTCCATCATATGTTAGTGTATTAACTACACCCTCCATCCTATTTTAGTATCAACTACACCCTCCATCATATTTTAGTGTATTAACTACACCCTCCATCATATGTTAGTGTATTAACTACACCCTCCATCATATGTTAGTATTAGCTACACCCTCCATCATATTTTAGTGTATTAACTACATTCTCCATCATATGTTAGTGTATTAACTACACCCTCCATCATATGTTAGTGTATTAACTACACCCTCCATCATATTTTAGTGTATTAACTACACCCTCCATCATATGTTAGTGTATTAACTACACCCTCCATCATATGTTAGTATTAACTACACCCTCCATCATATTTTAGTATTAACTACACCCTCCATCATATTTTAGTGTATTAACTACACCCTCCATCATATGTTAGTGTTAACTACACCCTCCATCCTATTTTAGTGTATTAACTACACCCTCCATCATATGTTAGTATTAACTACACCCTCCATCATATGTTAGTGTATTAACTACACCCTCCATCATATGTTAGTGTTAACTACACCCTCCATCCTATTTTAGTGTATTAACTACACCCTCCATCATATGTTAGTATTAACTACACCCTCCATCATATGTTAGTGTATTAACTACACCCTCCATCATATTTTAGTGTATTAACTACACCCTCCATCATATGTTAGTGTTAACTACACCCTCCATCATATGTTAGTGTATTAACTACACCCTCCATCATATTTTAGTGTATTAACTACACCCTCCATCATATGTTAGTATTAACTACACCCTCCATCATATGTTAGTGTATTAACTACACCCTCCATCATATGTTAGTGTTAACTACACCCTCCATCCTATTTTATTGTATTAACTACACCCTCCATCATATGTTAGTGTATTAACTACACTCTCCATCATATGTTAGTATTAACTACACCCTCCATCATATTTTAGTATTAACTACACCCTCCATCATATGTTAGTGTATTAACTACACCCTCCATCATATGTTAGTATTAACTACACCCTCCATCATATGTTAGTATTAACTACACCCTCCATCCTATTTTAGTGTATTAACTACACCCTCCATCATATGTTAGTATTAACTACACCCTCCATCATATGTTAGTGTATTAACTACACCCTCCATCATATGTTAGTATTAACTACACCCTCCATCATATGTTAGTGTATTAACTACACCCTCCATCATATGTTAGTGTTAACTACACCCTCCATCCTATTTTAGTGTATTAACTACACCCTCCATCATATGTTATTTTTAACTACACCCTCCATCATATTGTAGTGTATTAACTACACCCTCCATCCTATTTTAGTATTAACTACACCCTCCATCATATGTTAGTGTATTAACTACACCCTCCATCATATGTTAGTATTAACTACACCCTCCATCATATGTTAGTGTTAACTACACCCTCCATCATATGTTAGTGTATTAACTACACCCTCCATCATATGTTAGTGTATTGACTACACCCTCCATCATATGTTAGTGTATTAACTACACCCTCCATCATATGTTAGTGTATTGACTACACCCTCCATCATATGTTAGTGTATTAACTACACCCTCCATCATATGTTAGTATTAACTACACCCTCCATCATATGTTAGTGTATTAACTACACCCTCCATCATATGTTAGTGTTAACTACACCCTCCATCCTATTTTAGTGTATTAACTACACCCTCCATCATATGTTATTTTTAACTACACCCTCCATCATATTGTAGTGTATTAACTACACCCTCCATCCTATTTTAGTATTAACTACACCCTCCATCATATGTTAGTGTATTAACTACACCCTCCATCATATGTTAGTATTAACTACACCCTCCATCATATGTTAGTGTTAACTACACCCTCCATCATATGTTAGTGTATTAACTACACCCTCCATCATATGTTAGTGTATTGACTACACCCTCCATCATATGTTAGTATTAACTACACCCTCCATCATATGTTAGTGTATTAACTACACCCTCCATCATATGTTAGTATTAACTACACCCTCCATCATATGTTAGTATTAACTACACCCTCCATCATATGTTAGTATTAACTACACCCTCCATCATATGTTAGTGTATTGACTACACCCTCCATCATATGTTAGTGTATTAACTACACCCTCCATCATATGTTAGTATTAACTACACCCTCCATCATATGTTAGTGTTAACTACACCCTCCATCATATGTTAGTATTAACTACACCCTCCATCATATGTTAGTGTATTAACTACACCCTCCATCATATGTTAGTATTAACTACACCCTCCATCATATGTTAGTGTTAACTACACCCTCCATCATATGTTAGTATTAACTACACCCTCCATCATATGTTAGTGTATTAACTACACCCTCCATCATATGTTAGTGTATTAACTACACCCTCCATCATATGTTAGTGTATTAACTACACCCTCCATCATATGTTAGTATTAACTACACCCTCCATCATATGTTAGTGTTAACTACACCCTCCATCATATGTTAGTATTAACTACACCCTCCATCATATGTTCGTGGTAACTACACCCTCCATCATATGTTAGTGTTAACTACACCCTCCATCATATGTTAGTATTAACTACACCCTCCATCATATGTTCGTGGTAACTACACCCTCCATCATATTCTAGTGTTTTGACTACACCCTCCATCATATGTTAGTGTATTAACTACACCCTCCATCATATTTTAGTATTAACTACACCCTCCATCATATGTTAGTGTATTAACTACACTCTCCATCATATGTTAGTGTATTAACTACACCCTCCATCCTATTTTAGTATTAACTACACCCTCCATCCTATTTTAGTGTATTAACTACACCCTCCATCATATGTTAGTGTATTAACTACACCCTCCATCATATTTTAGTGTATTAACTACACCCTCCATCATATGTTAGTGTTAACTACACTCTCCATCATATGTTAGTGTTAACTACACCCTCCATCATATGTTAGTGTATTAACTACACTCTCCATCATATGTTAGTGTATTAACTACACTCTCCATCATATGTTAGTGTATTAACTACACCCTCCATCATATGTTAGTGTATTAACTACACCCTCCATCATATTTTAGTGTATTAACTACACCCTCCATCATATGTTAGTATTAACTACACCCTCCATCATATGTTAGTGTATTAACTACACCCTCCATCATATGTTAGTGTATTAACTACACTCTCCATCATATGTTAGTGTATTAACTACACCCTCCATCATATGTTAGTGTATTAACTACACCCTCCATCATATTTTAGTGTATTAACTACACCCTCCATCATATGTTAGTATTAACTACACCCTCCATCATATGTTAGTGTATTAACTACACCCTCCATCATATGTTAGTATTAACTACACCCTCCATCATATGTTAGTGTTAACTACACCCTCCATCATATGTTAGTATTAACTACACCCTCCATCATATGTTCGTGGTAACTACACCCTCCATCATATGTTAGTGTTAACTACACCCTCCATCATATGTTAGTATTAACTACACCCTCCATCATATGTTAGTATTAACTACACCCTCCATCATATGTTCGTGGTAACTACACCCTCCATCATATTCTAGTGTATTGACTACACCCTCCATCATATGTTAGTGTATTAACTACACCCTCCATCATATTTTAGTATTAACTACACCCTCCATCATATGTTAGTGTATTAACTACACTCTCCATCATATGTTAGTGTATTAACTACACCCTCCATCCTATTTTAGTATTAACTACACCCTCCATCCTATTTTAGTGTATTAACTACACCCTCCATCATATGTTAGTGTATTAACTACACCCTCCATCATGTTTTAGTGTATTAACTACACCCTCCATCATATGTTAGTGTTAACTACACTCTCCATCATATGTTAGTGTTAACTACACTCTCCATCATATGTTAGTGTATTAACTACACTCTCCATCATATGTTAGTGTATTAACTACACTCTCCATCATATGTTAGTGTATTAACTACACCCTCCATCATATGTTAGTGTATTAACTACACCCTCCATCATATTTTAGTGTATTAACTACACCCTCCATCATATGTTAGTATTAACTACACCCTCCATCATATGTTAGTGTATTAACTACACCCTCCATCATATGTTAGTGTATTAACTACACCCTCCATCATATGTTCGTGGTAACTACACCCTCCATCATATGTTAGTGTTAACTACACCCTCCATCATATGTTAGTATTAACTACACCCTCCATCATATGTTCGTGGTAACTACACCCTCCATCATATTCTAGTGTATTGACTACACCCTCCATCATATGTTAGTGTATTAACTACACCCTCCATCATATTTTAGTATTAACTACACCCTCCATCATATGTTAGTGTATTAACTACACTCTCCATCATATGTTAGTGTATT
>NC_089206.1:29976091-29991091 GCF_963930695.1 Labrus bergylta | reverse complement strand
ACACAAATACACACACACACACACACACACACACACAGACACACACACACAGACAGACACACACACAAACACACATACAAACAACACACACAAAGATACACACAACAAACACAGACACACAACACACACACCCAGACACAACAAAAACAGACACACACAAACACACGCACAAAAACACACACACAAACAGACTCACACACACAAACAGACCCACGCAAAAACACAACAGAAACAGACACACACACACAAACAGAAACACACACTAGCAAAACACAAACAGACACACACACAAACAGACACACAATACAGACACACACAAACACACACGCACAAAAACACACAAAAACAGACTCACACACACAAACAGACCCACGCAAAAACACAACAGAAACAGACACACGCACACAAACAGAAAAAAACACTAGCAAAACACAAATAGACACACACACATGCAGAGGCACAACACACAAACAACACACACACAGACACACACAGGCACAACACACACACACACGCACACACACACACACACAGGCACAACACGCACATGCACAGAGACACACACACAAACACAGAGGAACACACACAAACACAGACACAGACACTCACACACAAACACAGAGACACACAAACAGAGACACACACAACACACACACACACGCACACACACATGCAGAGGCACAACACACACACAACACACACACAACAAATAGAAACAGACAGACACAAACACACACAAACACAGAGACACACAACACAAACAGACACACGCACAAACACAACAGAAACAGACACACAACACACACAGACACACGCACGCAGAAAAACACACAAACAAAACACAACACACACACAGACACATACACATGCACAAACACACAACACGCAATAAACAAACACAACACAAACACACACACACAGGCACAACGCACAACCAGACACACACAAACACACAGACACACACACACAGAGACACACAAACAGACACACACAACCACAACACAAACAGACAAATGCACAAACAAAACACAACAAGACACACAACACACACACACATACACACACATGCAGAGGCACAACACACACAGACACAGACACTCACACACAAACACAGAGACACACACACAAACAGACACACACAACACAAACAGACACGCGCACAAACACAACAGAAACAGACACACAACACACGCACATAGAGATAAACACACACAAACAAACACAGACACACACACAAACAGAAAAACACAAACAAAACAAAACACACACACACACACACAGGCACAACGCACAACAAGACAGACACACACACACACACAGACAGACAGACAGACAGACAGACACACACACACAAACAGACATGCAGAGGCACAACACGCACACAACACACACACAGAGACACACACAATACACACACAGAGACACACAAACAGACACACACAAACACAACAGAAACAGACACACAATACACACACAAGACACACAGAGACACACAGACAAACACTGACACACACAAACATAAAAACGCACAAACAAAACACAACAAGACACACAACAGACACACAACACAACACAAACACACACACACAGACAGACAGACAGACACACACATACACACAACACAACCACAACACAAATACACACACACACACACACACACACACACACACACACACACACACACAGACACACACACACAGACAGACACACACACAAACACACATACAAACAACACACACAAAGATACACACAACAAACACAGACACACACAAACACACGCACAAAAACACACACAAACAGACTCACACACACAAACAGACCCACGCAAAAACACAACAGAAACAGACACACACACACAAACAGAAACACACACTAGCAAAACACAAACAGACACACAATACAGACACACACAAACACACACGCACAAAAACACACACAAACAGACTCACACACACAAACAGACCCACGCAAAAACACAACAGAAACAGACACGCACACAAACAGAAACAAACACTAGCAAAACACAAATAGACACACACACATGCAAAGGCACAACACACAGACACACATAGGCACAACACACACACAGACACACAACAAACACACAACAACAGACAGACAGACACAAACACACACAAACACAGAGACACACACAGGCACAACACACACACACACGCACACACACACACACAGGCACAACACGCACATGCACAGAGACACACACACAAACACAGAGGAACACACACACAAACACAGACACTCACACACAAACACAGAGACACACAAACAGAGACACACACAACACACACACACGCACACACACATGCAGAGGCACAACACACACACAACACACACACAACAAATAGAAACAGACAGACACAAACACACACAAACACAGAGACACACAACACAAACAGACACACGCACAAACACAACAGAAACAGACACACAACACACACAGACACACGCACGCAGAAAAACACACAAACAAAACACAACACAAACAGAAACACAAACGGACACACACAAAAACAGACACACACACATGCAGAGGCACAACACACACAACACACACACCCAAACAGACACAAAAGACACACACACAAAAGACACACACACACATACACACACAAACACAACAAACACAAACACATGCAGAGGCACAACACACACAGATAACACACACACACGCATACACAGACGCACACAGACGCACACAGAGATAAACACACACAAACAAAAACAGACACACACAGATGCACACAGAGATAAACATACACAAACACAGACACACACAGACACATGCACAACACACACAAACACACACACACACACACACAACACAAACACAGACACAACGCACAACCAGACACACACACACACGCACACACAGACACACACACACACACAAACAGACCCATGCAAAAACACACACACACACAGACAGACAGACAGACAGACAGACAGACAGACAGACAGACAGACACAAACACACACACAAACAGACCCATGCAAAAACACACACACACACACACAGACAGACAGACAGACACACACACACACACACACAAACACAACACAAACACAACACAAACAGACGCACGCACGCACACACACACACACACACACACACACACACAAACAGACACACACACTTGCAGAGGCACAACACACCCAAACAGACACAACACACACACAAACACACACAACAAACACACACACACAGACACACAAACAGACACACACAGAGATAAACACACACAAACAAAAACAGACACACACAGATGCACACAGAGATAAACATACACAAACACAGACACAGACAGACACATGCACAACACACACAAACACACACACACACACACAACACAAACACAGACACAACGCACAACCAGACACACACACACACACACACACACACACACACACACACAAACAGACCCATGCAAAAACACACATACACACAGACAGACAGACAGACAGACAGACAGACAGACAGACAGACAGACAGACAGACACACACACACACACGCACACAAACACAACACAAACAGACACACGCACGCACACACACACACACACACACACACACACACACAAACAGACACACACACTTGCAGAGGCACAACACACCCAAACAGACACAACACACACACAAACACACACAACAAACACACACACACAGACACACAAACAGACACGCACAAACACACACACAGACACGCACACAGAGAGACACACAAACAGACCCACACACACAACACAAACAGACACACACACACACAACACAAACAGACACACGGACAGACATACACACACCAACACATGCACAGGCACAACACACACACACACACACACACACACACACACAAACAGACACACACACAAACACAACACAAACAGACACACACACAGACACACACACAGACACACACACACACACACACACACACACACACAAACAGACACACACACACACACAGACACACACACAGGCACAACACCCACAGCACACACAAACACACAAACACAACACACGCACATACAAACGCAGAGACACACACAACACACACACACAGACACACACAGAGACACAAACACAAACACACAGACGCACACAGAGACAGAAACACACACAAACACAAAACAAACAGACACACACAACACAACACACACAAATAGACACACAAACACAACACAAACACACAAACAGACACAGACACACACAACACACACACACAACCACAGAGACACACAACACACACACAAACACAGAGACACACAACACACACACAAACACAGAGACACACAAACAGAACACACAACTCACACACAAACAAACAGACACACAAACACAACACACACACACACACACACACACACACACAAACACACACACACACAGAGACACACACAGAGACACAGACACACAGACACACAGACACACGCACAGACACACAAACAAACACACACACACAACACACACAAACAGACACGCGCACAAACACAACAGAAACATACAACAGAAACACAGACGCACACAGAGACACACAAACACAGACACACAAACAAACAGACAAACAGACAAACAGACAAACAGACACACACACATACATACAACAAACACACACACAACACACACACACATAACACACACACAGACACACACAGAGACACACTAACAGAAACACACACAAAAAGACACACACACACACAAACAAAAACACACACACACAAACACAGAGACAAACAACACACACACAAACACAGAGACACACAACACACACAACACACACACACATGCAAAAACACAACACAAACAGGCACAACACACACAGCACACAGAAACACACAAACACAACGCACACACACATACAAACGCAGAGACACACACAACACACACACACACACAGACGCACACAGAGACACAAACACACAGACGCACACAGAGACAGACACACACACAAACACAACACAAACAGACACACACACACACAACACAACACACACAAATAGACACACAAACACAACACACACACACACACACACAAACAGACACGCACACAAACACACAAACACACAAACACACAACACACACAAGCACAGGCACAACATACACACACACAGACACACAGACACAGACAAACAGACACAACACACAGACACAACCACAGAGAAACACAACACACACACAAACACACAAACACACAAACAGAAAACACAACACACAACACACACAAACAGACACACAAACACAACAAACACACACACACAGAGACACACACAGAGACACAGACACACAAACAAACACACAAACAGACACACACACATACATACAACAAACACACACACACAAGACACACACAGACGCACACAGAGACACACTAACAGACACACAAACAACACAACACACACAAATAGACACACAAACACAACACACACACACAAACAGACACAGACACACACAACACACACACAAAACACAAACAGACACACACAAACACAACACAAACAGACACACACAAAAAGACACACACAAACACAACAGACACACAAACAGACACACAGACAAACATACACAACACACACACACCCACAGGCAAAACAGACAGACAAACACAAACAGACACACACAAACACAACACAAACAGACACAACACAAACAGACACACACACCACAAACAGACACACACAAACACAACACAAACAGACACACACACACACACACAAACACAGAGACACACAACACACACACACACACACACACACACACACAACACACACACAAACACAGAGACACACAACACACACACATACAAAGAGACACACAACACACACACATGCAAAAACACAACACAAACAGACACACGCACAACACACACACAAGCAAAACACAAACGGACACACACACAAACAGACACACACACACAAACACAACACACACACATACAAACGCAGAGACACACACACAACACACAACACACACACACACACACACACACACAGACGCACACAGAGACACACACACACAACACACACCCACACACAGACACACACACAAACACAGCACACAACACATACAAACGCAGAGACACACACACAACACTCACACACACAAACAGACACACGCACAAACACAACAGAAACAGACACACAACACACACACAGACGCACACAGAGACACACAAACACAGACACACACACACACACACACACACACACACACAGACACACAAACACACACAGAGACACACTAACAGAAACACACACAAAAAGACACACACACACACAAACAAAAACACACACACACAAACACAGAGACAAACAACACACACACAAACACAGAGACACACAACACACACACAAACACAGAGACACACAACACACACAAACACAGAGACACACAACACACACACACATGCAAAAACACAACACAAACAGGCACAACACACACAGCACACAGAAACACACAAACACAACGCACACACACATACAAACGCAGAGACACACACAACACACACACACACACAGACGCACACAGAGACACAAACACACAGACGCACACAGAGACAGACACACACACAAACACAACACAAACAGACACACACACACACAACACAACACACACAAATAGACACACAAACACAACACACACACACACACACAAACAGACATGCACACAAACACACAAACACACACAGAGACAGACACACACACAAACACAACACAAACAGACACACACACACACAACACAACACACACAAATAGACACACAAACACAACACACACACACACACACAAACAGACATGCACACAAACACACAAACACACAAACACACAACACACACAAGCACAGGCACAACATACACACACACAGACACACAGACACAGACAAACAGACACAACACACAGACACAACCACAGAGAAACACAACACACACACAAACACACAAACACACAAACAGAAAACACAACACACAACACACACAAACAGACACACAAACACAACAAACACACACACACAGAGACACACACAGAGACACAGACACACAAACAAACACACAAACAGACACACACACATACATACAACAAACACACACACACAAGACACACACAGACGCACACAGAGACACACTAACAGACACACAAACAACACAACACACACAAATAGACACACAAACACAACACACACACACAAACAGACACAGACACACACAACACACACACAAAACACAAACAGACACACACAAACACAACACAAACAGACACACACAAAAAGACACACACAAACACAACAGACACACAAACAGACACACAGACAAACATACACAACACACACACACCCACAGGCAAAACAGACAGACAAACACAAACAGACACACACAAACACAACACAAACAGACACAACACAAACAGACACACACACCACAAACAGACACACACAAACACAACACAAACAGACACACACACACACACACAAACACAGAGACACACAACACACACACACACACACACACACACACAACACACACACAAACACAGAGACACACAACACACACACATACAAAGAGACACACAACACACACACATGCAAAAACACAACACAAACAGACACACGCACAACACACACACAAGCAAAACACAAACGGACACACACACAAACAGACACACACACACAAACACAACACACACACATACAAACGCAGAGACACACACACAACACACAACACACACACACACACACACACACACACAGACGCACACAGAGACACACACACACAACACACACCCACACACAGACACACACACAAACACAGCACACAACACATACAAACGCAGAGACACACACACAACACTCACACACACAAACAGACACACGCACAAACACAACAGAAACAGACACACAACACACACACAGACGCACACAGAGACACACAAACACAGACACACACACACACACACACACACACACACACACACAGACACACAAACACCCACACACAAACAAACACACACACAGAGACACACACACACATATACATACAACAATCACAGACACACAACACACACACACACACACACACACAGACAGACACACAACACACACACACACACACACACAGACACACAACACACACACAAACACAAGACAAACGGACAGACACACAAACACACATTTAGAGGCACAACATACACAATACACACACACACACACACACACAACAAACACACACAAAGACACATATACACAGACACACATATACACAACACACGCACACAGAGGCACACACACAAACACACACACACACACACAACACACACAAACACAGAGACACACAACACACACGCACAACAAATACACACACACAACAAACACAGAGACACACAACACACACAACAAATACACACTCACACACACACACACACAACAAATACACACACACAAACACACTGCAAACACAGACACACACACACACACACACACACACACACAGAGAAACACACACACATAACACACAACACAGACACAAACACAACACACACACAGACAATCACACAAACAGATGCATACAGAGACACAAACACAACACAAACACAGACACACAGAGACACACAAACATAGAGACACACAACACACACACAAACACAGACACACAACGGACAAACACACAAACAGACACACACACATGCAGAGGCACAACACACACACAACACACAGGCACAACACATACACAGAGACACACAGACGCACACGGACACACACACACATGCAGAGGCACAACACACACACAACACAAACACAGACACACAACACAAATACACACACAACAAACACAGACACACACACAACACACACAGACGCACACAGAGACACACACACACAACAAATACACACACACAACAAACACAGACACACACAAACACACAGACACACACAACAAACACAGACACATAGACACACACAACACACAGACACAAACACAACACAACACAACACAACACACACAGACACAGACAGAGACACACACACACAACACACACACACAGACAGAAGCACACAGAGACACACAAACACACAAACACAGACACACACATACAAACAGACACACACACACACACGCAAACACAGAGACACACACAACACACACACAGAGACACAAATACAGAGACACACAAACAAAGACAGATGCAGACAGAGAAACACACACACAACACACACACAAACAAACACAGAGAAAACACACAAACACAGAGACACACACAGACACATGCACAGGCACAACACAGCAACTGCATTCTGGCCATCGGAACCATGCCTGTGCTGATCTTCCCAAAGGAGGACCTCCCTGACAGTGTAATGTACATCATGGCATGCTACTACACCTTTCACCTCACATACCCCAAGGGCTTAGCCACACTCCTCTCTGTGCTGCAGACAGAAGTCCTCATGGATGCCATCCATGACCGAGACATGACTTACACATACACAGACACAGACACACACATACAAACAGACACACACACACACGCAAACACAGAGACACACACAACACACACACAGAGACACAAATACAGAGACACACAAACAAAGACAGATGCAGACAGAGAAACACACACAGACACACACAGAGACACACAACGGACAAACACACACACACAAACAGAGAAACACACACACACACAGAAAGACACACACACACACACACACACACAGACAGACTCACAGAGACAGACACACACACACGCACAGACACACTCACACACACACACACACACACACACACACACACACACACACACACACACACACACACACACATTCACAGGCACAACACAAACACACACAAACACACACAAACACAGCGACACACAAACAGACACAGAGACACATAAACAGACACAGAGACACAAACAACAAACAAACACACACACACTCTTGCACAGGCACAAAACACACACACACAACACACACACACACAAACACAGAGAAAAACACACAAACACAGAGACACACACACAGAAACACACACACACAGAGAGAAACACACACACACAAACACAGAGACACATAAACAGACAGAGACACAAACAACACACAAACACACACACACACTCTTGCACAGGCACAACACACACACACACACAACACACACACAAACAAACACAGAGAAAACACACAAACACAGAGACACACACAGACACATGCACAGGCACAACACACACACACACACACACACACTATTTAGCTTCACACACTTAATTAGCCTCATATTTCTATTTGTGTTTCAGTCTGTGGAAGACCCCAACACCTTCCACTCTTCAGCCATGTGGTGATCGTCTGTGAGAGCAACTGCATTCTGGCCATCGGAACCATGCCTGTGCTGATCTTCCCAAAGGAGGACCTCCCTGACAGTGTAATGTACATCATGGCATGCTACTACACCTTTCACCTCACATACCCCAAGGGCTTAGCCACACCCCTCTCTGTGCTGCAGACAGAAGTCCTCATGGATGCCATCCATGACCGAGACATGACTTCTTCATATTAAAAAGCAATGGCTGAGTAGAGGAAGTTCACTGCGTAGGCTTGTACACTGATCTCCAGTTCCACTTAATGTTGGATGATCCAGTTTGTTCAGGTCTCTGCGTCCTTATGCTATTTTATGGCACTCTTGTGTCGAATGTTTATTGGTATACAGTTCACATAACTGTTTGCACAGTCATCTGTTCATTCAGCCTTTCAATGATGTCCAGTATTGTAATGTTTTGTACTGTTAATTTGCACCTTAAATATATTAAAGAGGTGAAAAGAAATTTGGATTCATATCTTCATTTAAGCAAGTGACATTTACTGTTCTTGTAGTCAGGATCACTGATTATAAGCATTAATATGATTTATGAATTCATTTTCATTTCTGAAAATAATCCAACATAATGAGAAATATATTCTTAACTGTTGTCTTGCCATCAAGAAAAGTAAATTAGTTTTTAGTATAACTTTGCTGGTTTCAAGAAATATAATGCCTAGTGCATATCATTATGTCAAGATAGCATTTACTTAATTTAAGATTATTTTTCAACATATTGAGAAAATAAGTCTCGTATTTTTTATAGGTTATTTTTTTAAAGAAAAATGCACTTGTTTTTAGTGAAAATAAACAAATTTTAAGGTATTCCTGGGATCATTGACCTCAATACATTTTTTGATATTTTTTACTTGTTTTGGAAAGTCTTGACAAGCCAGATTTTTTTGTTCTATTGGCAGATAATCTTGCTCATTTTAAGTAATATACCCCCAATTTTTGTATTTTTTTCTTGTTTTTGAAGGCTGGCTTTTTGCAGTGCACAACAACACAAAGACAAAACAACACAACACAACGACACAGAGACACAACAACAAAAAGACACAATAACCAAACAACACAACAACCAAAAAACACAAAGACACGGAGACTCAACAACCAAGCAACACAGAGACACAAAACAAAGACACAACAACACAGAGACAAAAAGACACAACAACTAAAAGACACAAAGACTCAACAAGACAAAGACACGACAACACAACAACACAACGACACAGAGACACAACAACCAAACAACACAACAACACAAAGACACGACAACACAACAACACAACACAAAGACACAACAACACAGAGACACAAAGACACAACAACAAAATAACACAACAACAAAACAACACAACGACACTAAGACACAACAACACAACGACACAGAGACACAACAACCAAACAACACAAGAACACAAAGACACAAAGACACAACAACTAAACAACACAAAGACACAACAACACAGAGACACAAAGACAGAACAACAAAATAACACAACAACAAAACAACACAATGACACTAAGACACAACAACCAAACAACACAAGAACACAAAGACACAACAACCAAACAACACAAGAACACAAAGACACTAAGACACAACAACCAAACAACACAACAACACAAAGACACAACAACCAAACAACACAAGAACACAAAGACACAAAGACACAACAACCAAACAACACAACAACACAAAGACACAACAACACAGAGACACAACAAAACAACACAACGACACAGAGATAAAACACAACAACACAAAGACACAACAAAACAACACAAAGACACAACAAACAACACAACAACACAAAGACACAACAACCAAACAACACAAACACACAGAGACACAACAACACAAAGACACAACAACCAAACAACACAACAACTAAACAACACGACACAACAACCAAACAACACAACAACACAAAGACACAACAACCAAACAACACGACACAAGAACCAAACAACACAACAATACAATGACACAGAGACTCAACAACCAAACAACACAACAACACAAAGACACAACAAAACAACACAACGACACAGAGACACAACAACCAAACAACACAACAACACAAAGACACAAAAACATGACAAAACAACACAACGACACAGAGACACAACAACACAACAACACATAGACACAACAAAACAACACAACGACCCAGATACACAACAACACAAAAACACAGCAACCAAACAACCAAACAACACAACAACAAAACAACACAACGACACAAAGACACAACAACACATGGACAACAAAACAACACAAATACACAACAACAAAGACACAACAACCAAACAACACTGCTCCTATTGGACAATTAAACAGCTTCAGTCACAGAGTCAAGACTGTCAGTCTTCAAGAACACAACAACACCACAAAACAACACAGAGAGACAACAACCAAACAACACAAAGACACAAAAACCAAACAACACAACAACACAAAGACCCAAAAACACAGAGATATAAAGACACAACAACACAGAGACACAAAGACACAACATCACAGATCCACAACACAAAGACACAAAACACAGAGACACAACACAAAGACACAACAACACAACAACATAGAGACAAAAAGACACAACAACACAAAGACACGGAGACACAAAGACACAACAGAACAACACAACGACAAAGAGACACAACAAAGAAAAAACACAACAACACAAAGACACAACAAAACAACACAACAACACAGAGACACAACAACTAAACAACACAAAGACACAGAGACACAACAACACATAGACACAACAAAACAACACAGATACACAACAACAACAACAACAACAACAACACAACAACAAAACAACACAACTACACAGAGACACAACAACCAAAAAACACAGCAACACAAAGACACAACAACCAAACAACACTGCTCTTATTGGACAAATAAACAGCTTCAGTCAAAGAGTCAAGACTCTGTCAGTCCTCAAGAACACAACAAAACCACACAACGACACAGAGTAAACAACCAAACAACACAAAGACACAACAACCAAACAACATAACAACACAACACAAAGACACAACAACACAGAGATAGAAAGACACAACAACACAAAGACACAAATGCACAACAACAAAGATGAACAACACAAAGACACAAAACACAGAGACACAAATACACAACAACAAAGATGAACAACACAAAGACACAAAACACAGAGACACAACACAAAGACACAACAACACAGAGACAAAAAGACACAACAACACAAAGACACAAAGACACAACAACACAAAGACACAACAGAACAAGACAACAACAAAGAGACACAACAACTAAACAACACAACGACACAGAGACACAACAAGAGAGACACAACAAAAAAACACAATGACACAGAGATACAAAACAACAACACAAAGACACAACAACACAACACAAAGACAGAACAACACAAAGACACATCAACACAAAGACACAACGAAACAACACAACGACACAGAGACACAACAACAAAACAACACAACAACACAATGACACAGAGACACAACAACCAAACAACACAGCAACACAAAGACAGAACAAAACAACACAATGACATAGAGACACAACAACCAAACAACACAAAGACAAAAAGACACAACAAAACAAAACAATGACACAGAGACACAAAGACACAAAGACACAACAACACAGAGACACAAAGACACAACAACACAAAGACACAACGACACAGAGACACAACAACACAGTGACACAACAACACGAAGACACAACAACACAACACAACAACACAGAGACACAAAGACAGAACAATACAGAGACACAAAGACACAACAACACAAAGACACAAAGACACAAAGACTCAGAGACTCAACAACCAAACAACACAAGAACACAAAGACAACAACACAATGACACAGAGACACAACAACAAAACAACACAACAACACAAAGACAACAACACAATGACACAGAGACACAAGAACCAAACAACACAGCAACACAAAGACACAACAAAACAACACAATGAGATAGAGACACAACAACCAAACAACACAACAACACAAAGACAAAAAGACACAACAAAACAAAACAATGACACAGAGACACAAAGACACAAAGACACAACAACACAGAGACACAAAGACACAACAACACAAAGACACAACGACACAGAGACACAACAACACAGTGACACAACAACACGAAGACACAACAACACAACAACACAACAACACAGAGACACAAAGACAGAACAATACAGAGACACAAAGACACAACAACACAAAGACACAAAGACACAAAGACACAGAGACTCAACAACCAAACAACACAACAACACAAAGACACACCAACCAAACAACACAAAGACACAACAAAACAACACAACAACCAAACAACACAACGACACAACAACCAAACAACATAACAACACAAAGACACAACAACCAAACAACAGAACGACACAGAGACACAACAGCAGAGACACAAAGACACAACAACCCCCGAGACACAACAACACAATGACACAAAGACACAGAGACACAACAACACAAAGACACAAAGACACAGAGACACAAAGACACAAGAACACAAAGACACAACAAAACAACACAACGACACAGAGACATGAAGACACAACAACACAGAGACATAATAACATCACAG
>NC_089206.1:29878591-29966091 GCF_963930695.1 Labrus bergylta | reverse complement strand
TGTGTGTGTGTCTGTGTTTGTTGTGTGTGTGTCTGTGTGTGTCTGTCTGTTTGTTGTGCCTGTGTGTGTTTGTGTGTGTGTGTGTGTGTGTGTGTGTTGTGTGTGTGTGTTGTGCCTGTGCCTGTGCGTGTGTGTATGTGTGTGTGCGTGTGTGCGTCCGTGCGTGTTTATCAGAGTATACTGAATGGATCTGTTGCAGGTTAGCAAGGCTTGTCTTTGTCTATAATTGAAATAAAAATGAATATGAGGAAGTGACAGAAAGCAAGAAAAATGGTAAGTGTAAAAGAAACAAAGTAGTTGTGAGCCAGTGTTTATTACTTTTTATGGATGTGTGCCAAGGAGCCTACTATGCAGCCTAGTTGAATAGCCCTGCTGTACAGTACATGAAAAACTGTCATGCATAAATTTCTTACCTCAAGGATGTGAAGCATAGCCTCACTTGCATGCCCCAACTTCTTGGGTGGAGCAACAGGTGATGGGAAGATGTCTGTCAAAGCCTTCATCATCGCAACCGCTGGCTTTACTGTGAAAAACAAAACAGTCTAATTTTATTATTATTATTCAAAAAACAACATAAAAATAGAGAGAAAGACAGAGCAACGAGACAAGAAACATTAGTGAGTGTGGTTTGGAGAGACTGCAAGAAGCAGTGAGCTGCAGGTGGGAAAAAGAAAAAAGCAGATGGTTGGAGTGGCAAGGACGGTTGACAAGTTATGTAAATGGCGAATACTTGGTGGAAACTGAGTAGCACCAGCAGCACCGACTACTACGGCCAGCCTATGGATTCTTTATCAAGTGATAAGTGAGTAATTACCTTTATCTGCCAGTGGAGGTCTCATGACTTTTTTGAAAACTCCATAAAACTGGATCTTCTCACAAAAGGTCCCCCAGCGGTTCTTCAGTTCAGGTATGAAGTGGGAGTTTCCTTGATTGAGGATCTGCTGCAGTTCATCCATTATCTACCACAGAAGGACAGATAGAAAATATCTTTTAAAATCTACATTCCAATCAAAATCTAGTGAATACAACATTTCTGGACCTACTATGTAAGTAGAAATTTCAGATTAACCTGCTTTATAAATTATAAAACAATTTGTGCAAAAAAAAACTGGCCAATGTCTGCGTCCTTCATACTAAAAATTAAAAAATGGCTAACATTCTATAATTTGTAAACTAATGACTTACTACTACAATCATATTAAACATAAATCAACTTAAAATGTTTTGATTTGCTTACATGATCCACTTCTCTGAAGCAGGGATATGCTTGAAGAATCTTGGTAGGTCTGTCTTGCTCCTTCATAACATCAGAGTCAATGTAAGCCCGTCTTGCTTGGTATTCAAGGTCCAACAGCTGGGCAACATCCTTCTTGTTGGGTCTGGCCCTGGATTTGTATAGCTCCTGCAGAACTTTGTAGTGTCTTGCCTGGTTCTGTGGGCTGTCAGTAGTTTCAGGCTCTATTGTTGAAATTAAATTACAATCACTGTTTCGGTTTCTACCATTACAGTTTGAAGAAACATACAAATATTCAAAGTTGCTTACTTTTAGGTGAATGATTATATTGGCAATCATTTCAATTTTGTTTTATCTAAAACTAAAACATGTATAAATATAAATAACTTCTAAGATTAAATGTGGCAATACATCTGCACCACTCATTACACTTTCTCACAGCTCAACTCCACATGGAGTAGATGTTTATTGATAATAAAATACAATATTTCTTTAGCTTACTCCAGTAAAGTAATAGTTACAATGAGTCTGAAGTCTTAAGTCAGCAGGAGCGTTCTCTCTCTCTCTGCTCTTTCCAGCTGAATCACCAGAACCAGACTGAGCTGAAGCTGTTACCATGACAAAATAATCTTGATGATTAATATTCATAAAGATTACAGGTAAAGTAGAATGCTTGCAGTTCTTGTGTTAGTCGGTCACAGACATTAGCCCATTTTTAAACAGTAAATTTTAATCTTGTCAGTTAATGTTTTATGATCTATTAACAAATGTCTAAACTAGCATCCTTATTATAAATCTTGTAGTTTTAAAGTGACGATGATACTGTTACATTTACTAAATTAAAAAATATATATAATTAGATAAAGGCATTCCCCCTTGTCAATACTTGTAGTAGTTTTAATACAAAAACACAATCTCAGTATGTGCTCTTACCATCCACCTGTTCAGCCTCTGGGGAACTGCCTGCAGACTGCGGTGATCTTTCCAAGATCGAAGTTGAAGCATTGGACCCGGTGTCATCAGTGGATGACTCCTGGTTGCTGCTGTCAGAGCTGATGGCCAGTCGCCTCTTTCTTGAAGGAGTTCCTCCCTGCTTCTTTTTGGGGGTTGTCACATTTTGGACCCTTTTCAAAAGCTGTTTCTTCACAGATTCCTGACAAAAACACAGAGTGTAAAAATCACATTGATCAAAATGAAATTAAGCCATAAAAGCACTGATCCTGAATAAAGCATATCCTCCTTCCCACTCAGCTCCACTGGCTGCAGATCTGTCCCGCAGCATTGGGTAGTACTCAATAAGACGCTTAGCCATCACAGTTAGCTCACGGCTGCATGGATACTGGAAGTCATCCCCTGCAGCTCTCTTGATGGCAATCATGCTTGTTACTGTATTCCTTATTAAGCGACAGCGAAGCTCTTTGGAGAGTGTAAAGTCTCCTTCTTGTCCAGCATGCTGTTTTTAAAAAAAGGTGGTTCTTCACTGCTCCAGCTCTATGTCTGTGTATACAATATATTGTGGACTTAGAAGCTATACAGTTCTGCTGGCACTGTCTCCTGGCTTTGAAGAGGGGACAGTTGCAGGGGATGAAGAAGGGGTTGACAAACGGGTTGGGGTAGTGGGAATTGTGGCGGCATCATAAGTTCTAGAGGAGGTGCCTGGGTGAGGCTGCTCTAATTCTTCACACTGAAAAACACAAGCATTTATCTCACATTAATTGTAAGTTAATAGTAGTGTACTAGAAGCAACAACTCCAAAAAGGAAATTTTTCTGTCAGGTTTTGCAGGATTGGACAAAAATGCAGCTACAACCAAACAGGTAGCGGGGAACAAAAAGGAAGACTAGAGGAAGTCAGGAAGACTAGACACTGAACTACAAAATAAAACAGGAAAATCAACAGGGAATGAAAAACACAGACCATGACAGTTTCACTGACATTGTAAATCGCAGCATGGTTAAATATCCACACAATGTTAAAATCTGATATCACCTCATTTTCACCATGTGTGGTCCTCCAAATGGCTCTCCTTCGGAAAAAGTGCTCAGGCCCCGGAAAGAGGTCACACAAGTCCTCCTTAGAGAGACTGGGAAGCATGTCTGTGCTAATATTAGCAGCTGAAAAAAACATACAATCACACTGTAAATATACATTATAAGGTCATAAGCTGGTTGTCAAGTCAGTGGTTGCAGCACAGAAGCACATCTTAAGCAGGAATAGGTATCTACATTTAGGTCAAGTCTGCTTGCCATTTCCACTAATATCAAAAATTCAGTGTTTTATTGGAGTTTTATTTTACAGTATTCAAATGAACCCACCCTATTTAGCGTACTGCCCTGATGACTTACACAGCCCAGCTACGCCGAAAGCACTCTGCCGGTCTACGAGTCTTATGAAGAAATGTGTAAGTACCAACCACCGTATTCAAAGTTTAACATTTAAACACTGTGTTTTAAAAAATCCCGCTATTTTGATCATTATTGAAAATACGGGGGCTGCTGGGTCCTTTGTTTTTGCCGAAATCGTTCTATATTTAAGCTAGGTTAGCACCACAGACCGTAGGCTACAGGTGGTAAGATATGTTGTATTTTGTTAGAAACTGATAGTTTGCAATGCGATTCATGTCTGCTTTTCTAATATATTCAAGTGAACAGTAAATCAATTGTTTTTCGTATCTTCATTTAGGCAAAGAAGAGATAAAAGCAGCTGGTCTGACATCTTCCACAGAGGTGAAGTGTAAGTTAAAATTATCTGTTAAAAGTTATATATCCTGTGATTTTTATTTAAGTTTCATAAGAGGATTGTAAAAACAAGCTATTGTTAACAATACAGTCTTCTAAAAAAAAAAAAAAATTACACCGAGTCATACACCAGCTAAATGTTAAATAGAAAGGTGATGTTTTCTTTTCCATTTTACAATCAACAGAACCTAAAAATGACTAATTTCAACGTTTGTCTGCACACCTGTTACAGTGGTCAGGCTGGGGTCGCATAGTTTGAAGGAACCTCCGCCTTTTTTCACCTGTGCATGGACTAAGAGCTGTGCCAGATGCCCTGCTCATCCACTGTGGTAGAAATGACCTTACACCAGCAGCTCTCCCAGATGAAGAGTCGTCTCTGCCATCACCCAGAGGAGCTGATTGACATCTGCACAACTGAAGAAGGTGGACAGAGTCTGGTGCTTTGTGACAGTGAACAGTGAGAAGGCTACCATAGTCATCCTCAGATAAAACACAGAGATCCTGGTCAATATTCAATGGTGCTATTTTTCTTTACATGATGTTGCCCTGTGTTTGAAAGGCCAAATGCTGGAGGGTTGTGTTGGATTTGCTTTTCCATCATGGTTTAACAGTCAAGCAATCATCCAGGATCTCTATACTTTTTGTTGGGATTTCTTTGTTAAACTCTTTTTTATACTTTCTCCTATGTCCCAGCAATTTGACCTGATGGTCTCCCTTACTTATTTTTCACATGGTTAATGAAGCCAGGGGTTGTTTATTGAAGTTTTTTTTTTTTCATAAAATGTTTAAATAAACTTTTTCAAAATCTGAATTGACTGTCTCTGATTAACTGGAGCACTACAACATGTTGGTCACAGTAAAATAATTTAGCAGTTAAGTTTATAGCTCACATTTGAAAAGGCATTGAACTGACATTAATTTCTTCTTGACCAACAACAAAGCTAGCAGACGAGCTCAGCTTGTCACAGCCGGGCTCGTCTGAGATAAATGGCCTTAAAACGTATTAAATATTAAACATTTAAAGCCAATAAGCATAGCAAGATACGCATGAATTCCATTTCAATTTATTCAATCACAGACTTGTCAAACAGTCTGGCATTTTGTGCTGCTGATTTCAAGAGTTAATGACTAAAGAGAAGAACTCCATCAAGAGAGGACAGGAAACGCTCAGGGGACAAGTCCTCCATGTTGTCAGGGGTTGCTGATGGATCTGAATCTGAAGGCATCTTCTGTAATAAAGAAAAACAATCATGGAGTTAAATGTAAAGTATAATGACTTTTACTGTGATGTTTATGACTCTGAACTGAAATCAGATCTGTCCCCAGGTTCTGCTAAACTTCAGGTTCTAAAGTTTGTTTTTAAGACAGGATAACTATTTAAGAGGAAAAACAAAATATATAATAAGACAGGATGAATCCAATAATATGATCAGCTTTATTAAATTTGTTTGTTTTTTTTTAGCTGTAATTCCTCAAAAACATTTGAGACTGCTTTGTTATTTGAGAGCACAGATTGTTTCTTTTTCCCTTCTCTCTGTTTGCCTGTACATGACCTTTTAGCGCTGTAAAAGATGCTACAGTAAATCCTGGATCAGCTGTGCGGATGGTGTGACTGTGTGGTAAAGCTTTGTTAAAGTTGTCACGCACATACTCATATGCCTTTGGAGAGTAAAAGTGCAGTGTGGCGGCAAACTGCTTATAAGATATAAAATAGTATTTTATTGGTGAGGTGCCCCAATCAAAGCGTCCTACAGCGTAACAGCAGCGGGCTGTAGAGGGAGGAGACGCGCGCATTATGGAGAGGAGCTCACCGGAGAGGGCAAGCTGGGGGAGAGACGCGCGACCCGAGAAAAAGGAAATCCTTGTTTAAAATATAATATTGATGAAAAGAGGGAAATAGGACGACATAAATGTCAATGTTGAAATTCTTTTGAATGCAGAGGCTGTGAATGTTCAGCTTTCTTTAGATATAAAAAGGCAACAATAGCCTGTAGTTTAATCATGGTGTTTCTCTTCGTTAACGATTATTGAAGCGAAATCAAAAATAAATGCATGACATTTAAAACATATTAACACTTGTGGGGAAAAACGTGATCTTTATGCCTTTTTTTTATTGTGCCTATGTCTCCTCCTAACTACCATTTAAATGTGGAGAGACTTAATTGAGAATGAACAATTATTTATTTACAATAAATGTGCAACAATTTAATTTTGAATGTGCAAAGTCTTTGGGGGATTAGACTCCATCGTGACGACTTCCCACTCGGAAGATAATGAAGCCGACAGCAGGCTAGGAGACCCCCTTATGGAGTCTAGACACTGGTGGTGGTGAAGAGGAATGGAGGCTATGATGAGCCTGAATCTGGACTCTGCTGAGCTGGAATGGAGGTGACTGGGGCGGTGGTGGGTTGCAGCAGTTGCCCTGAAATGACAGAATGACTGTGGAAGAGAGAGAACTGATTTAGCATTTTGCCGCAGCAGGATGATTGGTTGAGAGAGGTTGTGCCCGAATCTGTTTGGTTAATTACTTAAAGAATAAACGCCCATTATTAGCTGATCACCAGAGAAGGGAGACAGAGGAAGTAGTAGGGGGAGTGGTTTAGGTTGAATTAATGAGTGGAAGAATATAACCAGACTTCCTGTCTGAACTTACGCTGAGCTCCATAACAGCAGCATGTTGTGTACAACACTGGTCTCCTGCATTAACACCTTCCTTTCAAAGGTGTTAAACACAGACACAATCACAATCACCTCAGTTTTTGTCAGGTTTTGTCAATTTTTAGTACAAATTCTCAATGAGCGTCATTAAATTTACAATATGATCAACTTGTGACTGTTGAATTGGTAGTGTGTGGAAGACAATGCAGAATATTTAGCATGTTTAAGCAGCATGATGCTCGGTTAATATTACAACACCGCCAGTTGTTGATGTTTGCGTTCATGTTTCGGTTAGTCTCTTAAATCAGTAACAATTATATTGAATCAGAGCTTACCTTTAGTTTTATCTGGATACATAGAGAAATATTCTACCCTCGTATATAGTATGAATTGAAACCTGTTACTCTCGGTATAGCCCACTTATCACTCAGACTGTAAAAATGTACACATTAGTAATGATGCAGGCCAGATTACAATTATTTGGCTTTGTTTTTGCCCTAGATACTTTTTTGAGACCTTACCAGACGTATTTTGCTGTAAAATAACTGTACAGTCAATGAACCGCATCTGTGAGCTGGTTTTTTATTACGATTCTTGGTTTTAAATACAATTTCAATCACAATAACGATATAACAATATCAAGAAACACAGCAATAAAATAAAAAGATAAATCATGCTGGATAAGTAACCTAGCTTTACAACATTTCAGCTAACCTTAGACTGCTTATGTGTTAGCTAGCTAGATAACGACTTTAACCAACCAATGACACATAAATCACACTTTTTTACTTACCGAAAAACTGCAAAGCTCCCTTAGATCCAACAGGTCGGTTAGAACAGTTTACTGCAGAACAACTCATTTTGCCACCTCAAAAAAGACGAAAAAACTGAACGGAAAAATTCAATGGCGTCTCAGCTTTCCTTCACTACATAACTTTTGCCAGCGTTGAGTTGCTAGTCTAACAACAATGATTTTAAATGTATTTTAAATATGTAAAATAAATCCTTTTTTTTTTTTTTCAAAGACAGCTATGCAGGATCGGCGGCCGTCAATCAACCTCAAATAACTTATTTAAAACAAACTTCACAGAAAAATGAGCGCTTGAACACAATGTAAGGTGATAATAACTAATGATCACAGCAGAGTTTAGGTTTGGAAAAAAATTATGTGATGAGTATTTTAGCTTTACAGTTTGACCCACATCCCGTCTGTTATCATTGAGGAGGCGGGGTTTATGACCTATACTGCAGCCAGTCAGCAGGGGGAGCTCTAAAAATAAAAGCGTCACTAGACCGGGGACCTTGTTCCGTCCATTATTTTTACAGTCTATGAAGTAAACCAGTTTGTTAAAATTAGCATGTGACGACTTGTTAGCCAACTTCACAATTAGCTTAACATGCAAAGACAGACAAAAGTAAATTAACATTACCTTTCAATACTGCAACTGTTGTTTGGTCCATGCCTGAAAAAGCACTTCCATCTTCTTCCATGGCGCAGTCAGTTTGGAAGATTTATTTTGGGCTTTTCGTGCCTTTTTAATGCAGAGAGAGGACAGTGGATAGAGTCGGAAACCAGGGAGAGAGAGTGGGGAGTGACATGCGGAAAGGGGCCACGGGTGGAAGCGAACCCGGGCCTACCGCTCGAGATGAGTCTCAATACATGGGACGCGCACCCTAACCATTGTGCCACCAGCGCGCCCAAAGGGAGAATATTATTAACTGATGGAGTCCTAATTCGAAATTCATGCAATGTATTTAAAGATTTATATCTGCAACCAATTGCTTCCATAAATTACATCATAACTACTAATAAAAAAAAATCTAAAAAAGCCTAATTCATAGAACTCCCCTATGCTGCTAGATAGTGTGGTCAACAGCCCGTCGTTTCACATACTTTTCCCATCTCTTTCAGAGCCTGCTGGAGAAACTCTACCTGTCTATAAGTTTTGAATACAATTTTTGAAAACTTCAAAATGATTTGCCGCTGCGTTATCTGCCTTATTTTCATCACTTTTACACTGAAACTCTTACTAAGCCACATCAATCGAATGCACAGCCGAAGCCCTGACTTCAGGTTGCTCTGTGGTATTGACGGGTGTACAGAGGAATATCGAGTGTATAACTCATTCTATCATCATGTCAAGAGAAGACACTCCCAACATCTTGTTGAAAGCACCAGACCAGCAGGTGGTCTGGTGCTTCCTCAACGAGGAAAGTCAAGGACCGCCGCAGCAACAAATGAGTTACTTTGCTACTATTAGCCCCAAATATTTTCATACATGACGTCCTGTTAGCTTTAGGACCCTTTGACTGACAGTTGCTTCTGCCAGAAACTGATGTTGACAAGGTGATGATTTACGATCGGAAGTTTGTCCGTTGTATTTTATTTAGATTTTTGCGTTGTGCGACGTCGACCTACGTGGATTGGGATTGACCATTGACTGTATTGACCTTTATACAGTCTATGGTATTGACGCCTGATTGCAGCAAAAAAAGTAGACTGCACAGGAAAGCAAACGCACAGAGCATCAGGTAAATTTCAAAATAAAACATAACGGAAAAACTTCCGATCATTATATTATCAGTTGTTAACATTACAGTAGTTTCACACGCTGGCACAAGCAACAAGTCATCTGTCTGTTAGAGGGTCCTAAAGCAAACAGGACGTCATGTATGAAGAAATATTGATTATAAATCAACTTGACTTGTATGCAAATTCACTGCTTGATTTGTGTGAAAATATTTAATTACAAACAGGAATGAAATACATCTGCAAAATTAAGTAAAATGTGTGACACAGCACAATATTCAACCTGACAGCCCACAGATGAATGGCAAATGGATATTAACCAAGACAGAGCTGCCACAGTACAACCAGTAAGTGACACTGCTGGTTACAATCTACTGAAATTGATGTATTGGTATCAGTATATTATAGCTGATAAATACCAACTACAGTACAGTAATGTGTGATTTGACACCTCATGTGTGAATGATAAGATTAAATGTTATATCAGAGCTAAAACATACTAGATATAGTGAGCAAAGATGATTTAACATGCAAAGGGCTATTTATAAGGACTATTTTTTCTGTGATTAACATTGTACCTGACATGTTACTATGAATCTCAGATCACAATATGTCAGAATACTTAATACAATTTCCACTGTTTTAGGATCTAACAACACATGCCACTGCCTTTGTGTTAAATGCATGGGCCAAGCATTGCCTCTCACAGGCAAGATGTTTTTTTGTTTTTTTTCCAAAACAGACCACAGTTTTTATTTGCTCGTTTACAGTTACACAGAGTGTTTCGTAATGGTCCAGTTATGGTTGATGTCTTGTTATCTAATTCACTACAGTCACTCTCCTATGCTAATGTTTAGATCATAAGCAAAATGAAGTTGTGTTATTTTTGTCATTTTCAGAAAGGCCTGAATGACATTGTTGCTGGTGTGCAGCAGTACCAATCATCACTGGTGAGCAACCTCAGGAGCCAGATAGAGCAGGTGCTGAAGAAGCATTCGGGAAGCACATCAGGACACCTTCAAAACGAAGTAATGGATGTTTTCGACAGTTTTGTTGAACCATTCACAAGTGTTGCAACAACATTTCGACAGAACAGTGTTATGAAGAAGCAGTTAAGCATTGTGGATGCAGAGGAAATTCTAGTTTCTCCAACTATCCGCAAGAGGAAACATGGAGCATCAAAAGACTTTTTCATTAAAGACAAAGTCTTTCATTACATTCCATTGGTCAAAAGTCTAGAGCAATTTTTATCACACCTGAAGATATTCGCTAAAAGGGTCCACAGAGGTGCAGGGAGGGGTTTTTTCAGGACATTGTTGATGGCTCCCTTTTAAAATCACATCCCTTATTTTCAGAGATACCAAATGCATTGCAGATTGTTCTGTACACAGATGAAATAGAGGTCTGTAATCCACTAGGATCCTTTGCATCAAAAAATAAGCTGTTGATGGTGTACTACACCCTAGCAAACATAAATCCAAAATACAGGTCTAAACTTGCTGCTATTAGGTTACTTGCCATGGCTAGATCTGTAGATGTAATATTGAAAAGAATCAAAGAAGATATGGATGCATTGTACAATGGTGTTAAAATGCAAACTAGTAATGGACAGAAAACTATTTATGGTGCCATCATCTCTGTCTGTGGAGACACTCTGGTGCAGCATGAACTGGCAGGGTTCAAGGAGGGTGTTGGCTTTGCCTACAGTAAATGCAGACACTGTGAGTGTTCTTTTGAGGACATGCAGTCACACTTCAATGTAGATGCATTTACTAAAAGGACTTTAGAGAGGCATATCAGACAGACTAATGAAATAGAAAAGGCAGATACAGACATGCTTTGCAACAGCCTGACAACAACATATGGTATCAATCGAAGGAGCAAATTAGTTGAATTCCCTGCTTTTGACATTATACAACAAACTCCACAAGACATTATGCATGTAATTCTGGAGGGTACAGCTCCTTTGGAAATCAAGAGTGTGTTACATCATCTTGTTCAGTCAGGACTGATAGATCTGGACTCTGTGAATTCTGCTATTCTGGGTTTCCCTTATTCCCCTCTGGATGTTAGAGATCGGCCATCCCCAATTTCACTGAGTACATTAATGTCAGGTGATGGTAAATTAAAACAGTCATCTGGGCAAATTCTTGTCCTGCTAAGGATATTACCATTTGTTTTGGAGAGTGTAGAAGACAATGCATATGTACATCTGATACATGAGCTAATAGAGATTGTGCACATAGTGTTTGCACCTGTTCTGACCATTGCAACTGTTTCTAGATTGAAGTCACTAATTGAAAATCATATGAAGCATTGGAGGGACCTTTTCCCAGAACACAATATTACATATATGTGTATGCGGTTTGAATCTAAACATTGCCTCTTTAAACAATGGGCTTCAAAGCTCAATTTTAAGAACATTTGCAAGTCTTTGGTTAATCAGAATCAAATATATGAAAGCTGCCAAAATGTTGACTCTTCAATACATCCAATCTTTTCAAATGAAAGGGAGATGGGACCTGTGTCTGAGGTTAAAGATCTACAGTATTTACAAGGAAAACTGAGAGACTTCTTAGGTTATGATGAAGTAAACCATGCTGTATCAGTCAAATGGCTTGTGATAAATGGCAATAAATACATAATTCAGAAGTCAATGATCCTTGCCAACGTAGTGAAAGGTAGTATGCCAGAATTTGGACTAGTCAAAAACATATATCTTGTTGATTCTATGCTTTATTGTTTGGAATATCAACCATTTCAAACAATACACTTTGATAGAAATGTCATGGCATATCAAGTTGAGGTCCCACACCTTGCAAAGGCTACTGAGTTAGTGGATGCTGAAAAGCTGGTGGATTCTACCTCTTAGTACACAATCAGCAGCAAGAGTCAAACCTTTGTACAGGTAAAATACCATCTTGGGGATGTAATAGAATTATACAACAGTGAAAAATAACTCATAGTGCTCCCCAGATGACTTGCTTTTAAAGCTGCCTTGTAATTTGGAATAACTTATCTGAATGTATATGAACTATTTCTGTTTGAAATTGTTTGAAATATTACATGTTAAATGTTTAAATATAAAGTGTCAGTTTACAGTACTGTGACAACTGTACTAATATATAAGTACATATTTTCTATTGTTTCATTAAAAATAAAACAGTGGATTCCATTATGCTGTCATCTGTTTTAATAATGTGACGAGATACAATTGTGTCAAAGTGATGATTTCTTATTTCATGCTTGAAATAAGAAATTATTACTTTGAAAAGCAGTTTTATACTTGTAAGTGTTGATGAAACAGCTTTGTAACAGTTGATATTCTAGTTTCAAAAATATATTACTCAATATAGGCAAAAAATAAGCAAATATCACCCTTATCTGAAATATTTAATCTTACTTTGAGTTCAGTTTTTACAGTGTGTTAATTGGTTGTTGTGACTCTGTGTCGTTGTGTTGTGTTGTTGTGTCTTTGTGGTGTTGTGTCTCTGTGCAGTTGTGTCTTTGTGTTGTTGTGTCTCTGTGTTGTTGTGTCTTTGTGTCTCTGTGTCTCTGTGTTGTTGTGTCTTTGTGTTGTGTTGTTGTGTCTCTGTGTTATTGTGTTGTGTTCTTTGGTTGTTGTGTTGTTGTTGTTGTTGTTGTGTATCTGTGTTGTTTTGTTGTGTCTTTTTGTTGTTTGGTTGTTGTGTCTTTGTGTTGTTGTGTTGTTGTGTCTCTGTGTCGTTGTGTTGTTTTGTTGTGTCTCTGTGTTGTTGTGTCTTTGTGTTGTGTCTCTGTGTTGTTGTGTTGTTTGGTTGTTGTGTCTCTGTGTCGTTGAGTTGTTGTGGCTTTGTGTTGTTGTGTTGTTGTGTTGTTGTGTCTTTGTGTCTCTGTGTTGTTGTTTTGTATCTGTGTTGTGTTGCTGTGTCTTTGTGTCATTGTGTTGTTGTGTTGCTGTGATGTTGTTGTGTCTCTGTTGTGTTGTTGTGTCTTTGTGTCGTTGTGTTGTTGTGTTTTTGTTGTGTCTCTGTGTTTTTTGTTGTTTTGATGTGTCTTTTGTCGTTGTGTTGTTTTGTTGTGTCTGTGTTGTTGTGTCTTTGTGTTGTTGTGTCTTTGTGTCTCTGTGTCTCTGTGTTGTTGTGTATCTGTGTTGTTGTGTCTTTGTGTCTCTGTATTGTTGTGTCTCTGTTGTTGTGTTATTGTTGTTGTGTATCTGTGTTGTGTTGCTGTGTCTTTGTGTCGTTGTTGTGTCTTTGTGTTGTTTTGTCTCTCTGTCGTTGTGTTGTTTTGTTGTGTTGTTGTGTCTTTTTGTTGTTGTGTTCTTCTGTCTTTGTGTTGTTTTGTTGTTGTGTCTCTGTGTCGTTGTTTTGTTTTGTCTCTGTGTTGTTTGGTTGTTGTGTCTTTGTGTCGTTGAGTTGTTGTGTTCTTCTGTCTTTGTGTTGTTTTGTTGTTGTGTCTTTGTGTTGTTGTGTTGTTTGGTTGTTGTGTCTTTGTGTCGTTGAGTTGTTGTGTCTTTGTGTTGTTGTGTTGTTTGGTTGTTGTGTCTCTGTGTCGTTGTGTTGTGCTGTTGTGTTCTTGAGGACTGACAGAGTCTTGACTCTATGACTAAAGCTGTTTATTTGTCCAATAGGAGCAGTGTTGTTTGGTTGTTGTGTCTTTGTGTTGTTGTGTCGCTGTGTTGTTTTGTTGTGTCTTTGTGTTGTTGTGTCTTTGTTTCTTTGTGTCTCTGTGTTGTTGTGTTGTTATATCTTTATATTGTGTCTCTGTGTGGTTGTGTCTTCGTGTCTCTGTGTTGTTGTGTCTTTGTGTTGTGTCTCTGTGTTGTTGTGTCTTTGTGTTGTTGTGTTGTTGTTCTGTCTTTGCGTTGTTGTGTTGCTGTGTCTTCTTGTCTGTGTTGTTGTGTCTCTGTGTTGTTGTGTTGTTTTTGTGTATCTGTGTTGTGTTGCTGTGTCTTTGTGTCATTGTGTTGTTGTGTTGTTTAGTTGTTGTGTCTCTGTGTTGTTGTGTTGTTGGCTCTCTGTGTCATTGTGTTGTGTTGTTGTGTTCTTGAGGACTGACAGAGTCTTGACTCTGTGACTGAAGTTGTTTACTTGTCCAATAGGGTTAGGGTTAGTGTTGCTGTGTCTTTGTGTCGTTGTTGTGTCTTTGTGTCTCTGTGTTGTTGTTGTTGTTTTGTATCTGTGTTGTGTCTTTGTGTCATTGTGTTGTTGTGTTGCTGTGATGTTGTTGTGTTGTTTGGTTGTTGTGTCTCTGTGTCGTTGTGTTGTTTTGTTGTGTCTTTGTGTTGTTGTGTCTTTGTGTCTCTGTGTCTCTGTGTTGTTGTGTTGTTGTGTCTTTGTGTCTCTGTGTTGTTGTGTTGTTGTTGTGTCTTTGTGTTGTGTATCTGTGTTTCTGTGTCTTTGTGTTGTTGTGCTGTTGTGTCTTTGTGTCTCTGTTGTGTCTCTGTATTGTTGTGTCTCTCTATTGTTGTGTCTCTGTTGTTGTGTTATTGTTGTTGTGTATCTGTGTTGCTGTGTCTTTGTGTCGTTGTTGTGTCTTTGTGTTGTTGTGTTGTTTTGTCTCTCTGTCTCTGTGTTGTTGTGTTGTTTGGTTGTTGTGTCTCTTTGTCGTTGAGTTGTTGTGGCTTTGTGTTGTTGTGTTGTTTGGTTGTTGTGTCTCTGTGTCTTTGTGTTGTTTGGTCTTTGTCTCTCTGTGTCATTGTGTTGTGTTGTTGTGTTCTTGAGGACTGACAGAGTCTTGACTCTGTGACTGAAGTTGTTTACTTGTCAAATAGGAGCAGTGTTGTTTGGTTGTTGTGTCTTTGTGTTGTTATGTTTTTTGGCTGTTGTGTCTCTGTGTCGTTGTATTGTTTTGTTGTTGTGTTGTTGCTGTTGTGTATCTGTGTTGTTTTGTTGTGTCTTTTTGTTGTGTTGTTTGGTTGTTGTGTCTTTGTGTTGTTGTGTCTCTGTGTCATTGTGTTGTTTTGTTGTGTCTTTGTGTTGTTGTGTCTTTGTGTTGTGTCTCTGTGTTGTTGTGTTGTTGTGTCTTTGTTTTATTGTGTCTCTGTGTTGTTGTTTTGTAACTGTGTTGTGTTGCTGTGTCTTTGTTTTTTGTGTTGTTGTGTCTTTGTGTCTCTGTGTTGTTGTTGTTGTTTTGTATCTGTGTTGTGTCTTTGTGTCATTGTGTTGTTGTGTTGCTGTGATGTTGTTGTGTTGTTGTGTTTTTGTTGTGTCTCTGTGTTTTTTGTTGTTTTGTTGTGTCGTTGTGTTGTTGTGTTGTTTGGTTGTTGTGTCTCTGTGTCGTTGTGTTGTTTTGTTGTGTTTTTGTGTTGTTGTGTCTTTGTGTCTCTGTGTCTCTGTGTTGTTGTGTCTTTGTGTCTCTGTGTTGTTGTGTTGTTGTTGTGTCTTTGTGTTGTGTATCTGTGTTTCTGTTTCTTTGTGTTGTTGTGTTGTTTTGTCTTTATGTCTCTGTTGTGTCTCTGTATTGTTGTGTCTCTCTATTGTTGTGTCTCTGTTGTTGTGTATCTATGTTGTGTTGCTGTGTCTTTGTGTCGTTGTTGTGTCTTTGTGTTGTTTTGTCTCTCTGTCATTGTGTTGTTTTGTTGTGTTGTTGTGTCTTTCTGTTGTTGTGTCTTTGTGTCTCTGTGTTGTTGTGCTCTTGTGTCTTTGTGTTGTTGTGTTGTTTGGTTGTTGTGTCTCTGTGTCGTTGTGTTGTTTGGTTGTTGTGTCTCTGTGTCGTTGAGTTGTTGTGGCTTTGTGTTGTTGTGTTGTTTGGTTGTTGTGTCTCTGTGTCGTTGTCTTGTGCTGTTGTGTTCTTGAGGACTGACAGAGTCTTGACTCTATGACTGAAGCTGTTTATTTGTCCAATAGGAGCAGTGTTGTTTGTTTTGTTGTGTCTTTGTGTTGTTGTGTTGTTGTCTCTGTGTCGCTGTGTTATTTTGTTGTGTCTTTGTGTTGTTGTGTCTTTGATTCTTTGTGTCTCTGTGTTGTTGTGTTTTTATGTCTTTGTGTTGTGTCTCTGTGTTGTTGTGTCTCTGTGTTGTTGTGTTGTTGTTCTGTATCTGTGTTGTGTTGTTGTGTCTCTGTGTTGTTGTATCTTTGTGTTGTTGTGTTGTAGTGTCTCTGTGTTGTTGTGTTGTTTTGATGTATCTTTGTGTTGTTGTGTCTTTGTTTGTCTATTGTTGTGTTGTTGTGTCTCTGTGTTGTTGTGTTGTTTTAATGTATCTTTGTGTTGTTGTGTCTTTGTTTGTCTATTGTTGTGTTGTTGTGTCTCTGTGTTGTTGTTGTTTGGTTGTTGTGTCTCTGTGTCGTTGTGTTGTTTTGATATGTCTTTGTGTTGTTGTGTCTTTGTTTGTCTATTGTTGTGTTGTTGTGTCTCTGTGTTGTTGTTGTTGTTGTGTTGTTGTGTCTTTGTATTGTGTCTCTGTGTCGTTGTGTTGTTGTGTCTTTGTGTCTCTGTGTTGTTGTATCTTTGTGTCTTTGTGTTGTGTCTCTGTGTTGTTTGGTTGTTGAGTCTCTGTGTTGTTGTGTTGTTGTGTTGTTGGGTTGTTGTGTCGTTGTGTTGTTTGGTTGTTGTGTCGTTGTGTTGTTTTGTTGTGTCTTTGTGTTGTTGTGTTTTTTTCCTGTGTTATCGTGTCTTTGTGTTGTTGTGTTCGTTTGTTTGTTGTGTCTATTTGTCGTTGTGTCTTTGTGTTGTTTGGTTGTTGTGTCTCTGTCTTTGTGTTGTGTCTTTTCGTTGTTGTGTTGTTTGGTTTTTGTCTCTGTGTCGTTGTGTTGTGTTGTTGTGTTCTTGAAGACTGACATAGTCTTGACTCTGTGACTGAAGCTGTTTATTTGTCCAACAGGAGCAGTGTTGTTTTCTTGTTGTGTTGTTTGGCTGTTGTGTCTCTGTGTCGTTGTGTTGTTGTGTTGTGTCTTTGTGTTGTTTGGTTGTTGTGTCTCTGTGTCGTTGTGTTGTTGTGTTGTTGTGTTGTTGTGTCTCTGTGTCTTTGTCTTGTTGTGTTGTTTGGTTGTTGTCTCTCTGTGTCGTTGTGCTGTGTTGTTGTGTTCTTCAGGACTAACAGAGTCTTGACTCTGTGACTGAAGCTGTTTATTTGTCCAATAGGAGCAGTGTTGTTTGGTTGTTGTGTCTCTGTGTCGTTGTGTTGTTTTGTTGTTGTGTCTCTGTGTCGTTGTGTTGTTTTGTTGTTGTGTCTTTGTGTTGTGTCTCTGTGTTATTGTGTTATTTTGTTGTTGTGTCTTTGTGTTGTTGTGTTGTTGTGTCTTTGTGTTGTTGTGTTGTTTTGTCTGTGTTGTTGTTTTGTTGTGTTGTTTGGTTGTTGTTTTCTGTGTGTCGTTTTGTTGTGTCTTTGTGTTGTTGTGTTGTATTGAAATGCTTTTAATGCCGAAATCATAAAAAGTATATAAGGCTATAAAAAAGTACAACATTTTCATTAAGTTTTTCGGCTTGAAAAAAGTTGAAAATTTTGAAAATTCTGGCTGAATTTTTGGACATGTGAATATGTCTCTATCTGATAAAAAAAAATGAAAAAAGCTTACAGCTCTTGGTATTCCCAGGCGGTCTCCCATCCAAGTACTAACCAGGCCCGACCCTGCTTAGCTTCCGAGATCGGGCATGTTCAGGGTGGTATGGCCGTAAGCAATTATTGTGTGCAGAAAGGGGCCTTTTAAAGATCTCATGCCCTCGGCCATAATGTGGGGGAGAAAATGCTCCCCCACATTATTGATTCTGGCTGAATTTTTGGACATGTGAATATGTCTGTGAAAAGGTTGTCCCATACCTTTCACCTGCCCTCACCTTCCCTACACTGGCATGCAGAGTGATTAGGCTGAGCGAAATCACCTGAGCTTAATTGGACAAAGTGAGGCCAGTTGGGTTTTTCTTGTATAAAGCGAGACTCAGCCAGAGTCTGGGGGGGGAAATGTTTGTTAGTGGCAGCTTGCTGTGAGGCTGTGGTTTCGTTCAGTTTATGTAATCTCGTTTTATTAGATTACCCGGGACTTTTGTTTTGTGCTATTTTTGGTTAATAAATCAACCACCTTATTTTGCATTGACTTCTGCCTCCTGACATCTTTTTTTTTGCTCACCACCAGTGCCGAACAGCCACACTTAAATCCCAATTTTGAGGTGGACTTACAATCAGTAATGTGGGATTTTTTTTTTGTCACTGAAACTGGAGAGCCAGCAGAAGAAGCCCGGACACCCAATCACCAGGAGCGCACAGAAAGCCATGCAAAGTGAAAGCCAAACACTGCAGTATGACCCAGGGGCTCTACGAGGTGACCAAGGTTCTAGGGAGGACCTTGCTACAGGTGGAGACAGTGGTGGTCCCAGGGGACACGAACAAGGCGGCCTGGATCAACTGTACGCCCTCATCCAGAGGCAGATTCAAGTCCAGGAGAGAGAGGCCTTCAAGCAGGAGCAAAGGTGGAGAAGTATCCAGGGATGAGATGGAGGCAGAGAAGCGGGAAGAGGTCAGCGGAGGTATGGAGCACAATGGCCCAGAAAGGAGGGGTGCATTGTCCAGGTCTCCAGCGATGGTGGATCACCACCCCCTGACAACAATCCTCCCTTCCCTGTGGGGCCAGCAACCTGGAGCAGAGCCACCATTCCAAAATTGGAAGAAGGAGATGACATTGAACCATGTCTCACAACATTTGAGCGCCTAGCCACCGCGTACAGATTGCCCAGGGTGGAGTGGGCTGTGCAGCTGGTTCCACATCTGATGGGTAAGGCCAGAAGCGCCTATGTTGCAATGGCTGTGAATGATTCAATGGACTATGACAAAGTTAAAGAGGCCATTCTGGCCAAATCCGAAATAAATGAAGAAATGTACCGTCAGAGGTTCCGTGATCCAGAAACCCATCCAGGGGAGACTCCTCGAGAGCTTTATCATCGTCTGAAAGAGCTTTAAAAGAAATGGGTGAAACCAGCACAAAAGACAATGGGGGAAGCTGGAGAGGTCCTGATCCTGGAGCAGTTTCTGCACACTCTGTCACCTGAAGTAAGAATGTGGGTGATGGAGCATAACCCTGAGAACGGTCAGAGAGCTGCTCAACTGGTGGAGGCCTTCATGGCTGCAAGGAGGGGACCAAAATTCTTCCGTCATGACAAGAACAACCGACCAACCACGCCCAAGGGTAAGTCTGGGGGGTTTGGTGGGGGTGGTCAACATTTTTCAGATGAGAGTAGAGGAGTAGGTGTTAAATTCCCTGACAGTACAGCAGGAAAGAGAAATAAAGACCCACCTGTTTGTTATTTTTGTGGAAAGGAAGGGCACATAAAGCCTGAATGTCCAGCTTTAAAAGTAAAAGGTGCCAACACCATGTGCTGTGTTCCCAGACCCACTATACAGAAAGTAGATGATCATGAAGTTAGAGGTAAAATGCAAATAGCAACTGTTACTGTTAATGCCACTGCTTTGTTAGACTCTGCCAGCACTCAGACTTTAGTCATGCCCTACCTGGTTCAGCAACAGCAGATGGGGGAAGGGGAAGTAGAAGTGTGGTGTGTGCATGGTGACAAACGTTCTTAGCCGACAGCGTGTATTTATCTTGAAGTGCAGGGCCATTCGCTGTTGTTGCTGTCTCATGGCCCCCATTAGCTTTTCCCTCCGCCTTTGCTGCCTACTCTTCTTAACCCGGCCATTACTTGGGCAGGTCATTTGGGCAGTGTTAAAACATTAGACCGTATTTCCTGTAAATTCTTTTGGCCTGGTTTGTACACTGATGTTCAAAAGTTTTGTAAAACCTGTCCTGAGTGTCAATTGTCCAGTCGCAAGAAAGTACAGCAGTTTCCACTGCAGCCCATGCCAATAATTGATGTTCCATTTTCTAGGATAGGTATGGACACTGTAGGGCCTCTAGAAAGGTCTAGGTCAGGCTATAGATACATACTGATAATATGTGACTATGCCACCCGCTATCCTGAAGCTTTCCCTCTGAAGCGAATTACAGCAAGGGCCATAGCATCTATTCTCTTACAGCTGTTTACCAGAGTAGGCATTCCCAGGGAGATAGCGGCAGACCAGGGTACTGCTTTTCTATCTCAGACATTAAAGCAGGTGTATAGCTTGTTGGGGGTTAAAAGTATTAAGACCACCCCCAGACTGACGGGTTAGTGGAGAGATATAATCAGACACTGAAGGCGATGTTGAGGAAGTTTGTGGCTGAAGATGGAAAAGACTGGGACTGTTGGCTGCAGTATCTGCTTTTCTCTTACAGGGAAGTCCCTCAGGCCTCAACTGGCTATTCGCCCTTTGAACTCCTGTATGGAAGGCGAGTGAGAGGACCTCTTGATGTGCTAAGAGACACCTGGGAGCCATCCAGTGGTTTGAAGCCAGTACCTGTCCTCCAGTACGTCCTTAAAATGAGGGAAAAGATGAAGCAGATGGCAACCATGGTTCAGGCTAACATGGAGCAAGCCCAGAAGAGACAAAAAGAGATGTTTGACAAAAAGACAAAGGTCAGAGTTTTCCAGCCGGGGCAAGAGGTCCTGCTGCTTCTACCAACCACAGACAACAAGCTGCTAGCCAAGTGGCAGGGGCCTTTTAAAGTTCTGAGGAAGATGGGTCCTGCGACTTATGAACTTGACATGCCCCAACGTCGTCGGAAGAAGCAGACTTATCACGTCAATCTCCTTAAAGAATGGATACCAAAGCCCAGTCAGTCTAGCCAGCAGCTTCTGGTCAGAGCTGTAAAGACGGAGGAGGACCAAACTGATCAGTTTTTTCCAAATCAAGATGAGACTCAAATTCAGTTGGACCTTGCTCATCTCACCCCAGAAATGCAGAGTGAGCTGCTAGCCATTGTTCCTCCAGAGTTGCTTAAAGACAAACCAGGTTACACCAACATAGTGGAACATAACATTATCCTGGAAGATCCTTCTCCTGTCCGCAAGAAAATGTATAGGATTCCAGAGAGGTTGCTGCCAGCCCTGAAGAAGGAGCTGGAGTTAATGATGACACTGGGTGTAATTGAAAAATCTCACAGTGAGTAGAGCAGTCCTGTAGTGCTAGTACTTAAAAAAGATAGCACTATTAGATTTTGCATTGACTTTCGTAAACTTAACGCTCAGTCAAAGTTTGATGCCTATCCCACCCCAAGGCTGGATGACCTTATTGCGTGTTGGACAGGCCCAGTACATCAGCACACTTGATCTATGCAAGGGGTATTGGCAGGTGCCGCTGGCTCCAGAGGCCCGGCAGTACACTGCTTTCAGAACTCCCCAAGGCCTTTTCCAGTTTACTGTCATGCCCTTTGGTCTGCACGGGGCCCCAGCCACGTTTCAGCGACTCAATGACAGAGTCTTGGAGGGGACAGAATCATTCTCAGCTGCTTACCTAGATGACATTGTCATTTTCAGTCTGACATGGGAGGATCACATGCGGCATCTGGGAGAAATTCTACAGAGGCTCAAGCAGGCCGGTCTGACAGTTCAGCCCAAAAAGTGTGCCCTAGCCCAACCAGAAGCAAAGTACCTGGGATATTTGCTGGGCCGTGGTGTGATACGGCCTCAACAGGACAAGGTGCAGGCAGTGAAGGATTATCCATGTCCCAGTACCAAGAAGGAGCTGAGGTCTTTTCTTGGCCTGGCTGGGTGGTATCGACGCTTTGTTTCCCAATTTGCCACACGAGCAGCTCCTTTAACTGACCTTACCAGGAAGTCCAGCCCTAATCAACTGCCGTGGGAAGAAAAGCATGAACTGGCTTTCCTTGACCTGAAGGGGGCACTCTGTGATGACCCAGTATTGCAGAGCCCAGACTTCAGCCAACCCTTCGTCGTGCAAACTGATGCCTCAGGGGTGGGCCTGGGGGCTGTCCTGCTTCAGGGTGAAGGGACTGCCCAGAAGCCGGTTGCTTATGCCAGCTGGAAATTGTGGCCAAGAGAGACAAGGTACCCGAGTACCTGAGCTGGAGTGTCTGGCCATCAAGTGGGAATTAGAGACCTTTAAATACTATCTGCTAGGCAGAGACTTTATTCTGGAGACAGATCACAGAGGCCTGCAGTGGCTTCATAAAATGAAAGACTCAAACAACCGCATTTCAAGATGGGCTCTTGAGATGCAGCCTTACAGATTCAGGGTCCATTATCAACCTGGAAGGGACAATGTTGTGGCCGACTTCCTGTCTCGCCATCCTGATGGCGAGCTTTCAGGGGAGGGGGAAATGTGAAAAGGTTGTCCCACCTTCCCTACACTTAGGCTGAGTGAAATCACCTGAGCTTAATCAGACAAAGTGAGGCCAGTTGGGTTTTTCTTGTATAAAGCCAGACTCAGCAAGCGTCTGGGGGGGGAAAATGTTTGTTAGTGGCAGCTTGCTGTGAGGCTGTGGTTTCGTTCAGTTTATGTAATCTTGTTTTATTAGATTACCCGGGACTTTTGTTTTGTGCTATTTTTGGTTAATAAATCAACCACCTTATTTTGCATTGACTTCTGCCTCCTGACATCTTTTTTTGCTCACCACCAGTGCCGAACAGCCACACTTGCATCCCAATTTTGAGGTGGACTTACAATCGGTAATGTTACAATGTCTCTATATGATTTAAAAAAAAAAAAAACATAAAAAAAAATGAAAAAGCTTACAGCACCTGGTATTCCCAGGCGGTCTCCCATCCAAGTACTCACAAGGCCCGACCCTGCTTAGCTTCGATCGGGGGTGTTCAGGGTGGTATGGCCGTAAGCGATTGTTGTGAGCAGAAAGGGGCCTTTTAAAGATCTCATGCCCTCGGCCATAATGTGGAGGAGCAAATGCTCCACTTTGGGACAGATGTTATCAGATTTAAAAATGTCATTTATTGAGAGGGGAGCAAATGCTCCCCCACATTATTGATTCTGGCTGAATTTTTGGACATGTGAATATGTCTCTATGAAAAAAAAAAACATATGAAAAAGCTTATAGAACCTGGTATTCCCAGGTGGTCTCCCATTCCAAGTACTAACCAGGCCCGCCCCTGCTTAGCTTCCGAGATCAGGCGTGTTTTTTTTATAATTTTTTTTTTTTAATTATCAAAAATACAATATATTTTCCACAATACATGTTTCACACAATTTTTACAATCACTTCAGTCACATGTTGTTTTCCATCGACAACATCCCCATTCATAATGTACCCCGTCAGGATTCTTAATTTTAAATCCTTTCAAATCATACATCACACCATTTAAAAATGCAAAACCCAAATCCATTATTAAACCAGAATTGTCAAATAAAGCACCCATACTCCCCCCTTAAAAACACCAAATATATATATATATATAACAATAAAGGAAGCACATGAAATCAAAAGTCTTTCCAAAAAACAAGAAACAAACAGAAAAACACAAGTCCCACCACAAAACTCTCAACACGCCTCCTTCATTCCCACCATCCACCCTCATCCACCAGAGTCGCTCTATCCCTTTTCCCTCCCCAACCCCAACGTCTTCCCTGCCCGCTGTCTCCCTCTTGTGGTAGCAGCCATCACTCTCCCTCCTTTCCATCCACACATTAAATAATTCTATTCACACAATGCAGTTAATCGGAAAACCCAACATCATTGAAATCACATGCCCCCCTCACTCCTACTTTCCTCTGTCCCATCAGTGCCACTCATATGCACTGCGTTCATACATTTTCCACTTAAATGTTGTTCTGCTTCGCCTGTGCTTTCCCTATCCCTAATCCACATTCACCCTTATCACCTCCCTGTCATCCACCTGAATTATTTTGTGTCCTACAAGAAACCACTTCCCAAACTCCTCCCTGCCCAAGTGCTTCTGCACCAGGTAAACTGTTGAAGTGTCTGATGTAACCAGGACAGAGATAATATAAGTTTACAATGGGCGCGTCTGGAGATAGTATCTGAAGGAGATTTAGGAGTCCCCTTAGGTGGAATGTTTAAATTGAGGTGTTGTATAGGAGTATTGCCATATATGGTTGTGTAACTTGATGTTTTTATGACGGAAAACAGATGTTTAGATGCATATAAGCAATTGTCTCTGTGTGTTCGACAGAGATCATTATTGGCTTCTTGATCCTCCTGGTCAGACGTGACCAGTGATTCTGTTTCTTGCTTAAATAAAATTATACTCTTTGAAAGCAAGTCAGTCTCAACGGCGAATTTCTTCATCATCAAACATATCAACAACAAGGAAATCCACATCAATTTTGGCGTCACGGAACAGGATCAGTTGGGGCCTTCTGCAGGGGACCACAGCTTGTTTATTATTTCCATCACTTCGTAAGTGTTTCTTTCTTTTTTGCTGCACATATTGCGGAGCTGTTTCTGTCGTCTATCGGCAATTTTGGCCGCACTGTCAAAGAACTGAAGTGCAATGATGTGTTGATGTTGGAGTAATTCTCCATCTAAATTGGGGTTTATTGAGTTAAAAAGTATATAAATAAAGGGGAATAAAATAAAGAAGAGATAAATAAGAGAAGAAGAGATGAATAAAGTTGAAAGGTAATGATAGCATAAGCGCAACTAGTAACGAGACCAGTTAGCTAAATAACCATGCAAGTTTAACAAGGACAGGGCCCGTATCCTCTTAACAGTAAGTCATGTGTAAATTAGACACTGAAGTGAAAGTTGGCTTTAAGAAGTAGTCAAATTTGAGTAAAAATAAAACAAAGGGGATCCCTGGCCAGGGTATTTGAATAGATGATAAACGTATAATGTAGGAAAATAAAAGAGAAGAAATAAAGATGAGAAGTGTAAAGATGAGAAGTAAAAAGATGAAAAGTGAAGATAAGGAATAAAGATAAGAGTTTTGAGAAAAGTGGGAAAAAAGGGCTGAGTAAAGGAAAAAGTGTGCATTGAAGCATGCAGTGTGAAGTAATTTGTTAAAAGACAATTTGTTAAAAGTTTGACAGAAGTAAAAATTTGATAGAGGAAAATTATAAATGAGTCGACTTCAAAATTTGAACTGAAATGTGTGTGCGCTCGCTGAGGGGCGGCTGTTCTTGGAATGTGTGTGCGCGCAAGCTCTATACAGCCTGAAGTGTTTGTGTGGCTGCTGGACGGTCTCTGTCTCTGTCTGTGTCTTGTCTCTTGTGTTGTGATTTGGATGGTTTTGAGAGGTCTGTGTGGTGTGGAGATGTGTATTTGATCCGGAAATGTTCTTGTATATGTGTGATTGATAAATAGAATAGATGTATTATTAAATAGGCATATGTAGCAGGTGATTGGTTAAAAGGCGATTTAGTAACTTATAAGAGGGGACATTTTTGCTTCATCAGTGATAAAAAATATGAGCCTTTGTTTCAGAGGACTTTTACTTATCTGATCTTCATCAGTGTTAAAAACCTATGAGCCCTTTGTTTCAGGGGACTTTATATATTAAATTTGATAAAAATCTATGAGCCCCTCAGAGGATGTTTGTTTAATCTGATAAATACACATGAGCCTAATAAAGGACGTTTATACATAGCATAAGTATATATAGTATCTGTTTTTAACAGAAGTGGAGAGACCAGCGAGGATAGTCTGTACCCATTCAGGTAGCAAGTTTCGAGAAAAGAACAGAAAAATTCCTGATAAAGTTTAAAACTGCCGGCTGATTGGAGTGTGAACTTCTCTTTCTGTCTGTTTGTGCGTATGTGTGTGACCACATTATGCTGTGAATTTTGTCTGTTTAAAAGAACATATAGTTTGGTTTAAAATAGGTGGAGAGAATACATTTTCTATTTGGCTGTTGACTGGGAGGATACTGTGCTGATTTCTGTGTGTGCATAGACTCTGTGCACAGGGGTGGAGCAGTGATCTTAAAAGTGTGTGTGTTCTGTGCTAGTATATTACCACCCTCTAGGAAATCAACACATTCTGTTTCATTTAATGTCCAATAACTAAGTTTAGCTGAAACATCATATAACAAGACAAAGTTACAAAAGATAATTAGACACTAACTTTATGAACATCCATTGTGAGTAACCCAGTTAGCTCTAGAAACCAGATTCAAAACGGTTCTTTGTGATGCCATTATTTTGCTTTTCTTATTGCCTTACGCCTCAGTCTCTTTATTTCCGGTCTTCACATAAAATGTGCTTTTATTTAGAAAAACTGCAAAGGGGACTTCTGCTACATCGTAAAGTTATGGGAGTAAATACATACAGCTAAAATAACAACCAAGAGGAGAAAATGTTACACTTACGCTGTTTTGTGAGGTGGATTTATCTTAAAAACCTCGGTTTGGGTGACTTACTCTCTTTTTAGAAGGATGCTACATGCAGCATGTTTCCATGTGTGAGCTCTGAGCTCTGACTCAGTGATGAGTGACAGGAGGATTAAATGCAAATGTAACCTTACCGTGCTTCAACTGTAATCAAATAGATATGATTGGCTTAGTTGTCACTTAATAAATCTTACTTGACCGATAAGTTTCTTTTAATGACTCCACTAGTAAAAAGTGTACATTTTAGTGAAAGTAGGGGTGTCACAGCACCCACAACACCCACGGGTGAGATGCGCTTGTCTGTGCATTGAATGCACTAGGTTTGGACCATAGGGTTTGGAGACGATGTTAACCCTTTGACAGCCAGGTTAGACTGGAAGCCCTTGCTAAAATTAGGAGGCGGGTCCAAGAGGCGTTGCCCCACATAGAAAGCCAATTAGCTTACACCTCCTGTTAAGGGGAGTGGAGAGGTAGCCCCCTCTCCTCCTTCTTCTCTCTGTGGGACACAGAGGGAAGGAAAACACACCCCCAGTAGGGAGACAGCTTTTGCAATAGATAAAAAAATATATATATATAGATAAAGATTACAGATAATGTGTGCATATTTCACTGAATTGTTATTGCATTGTGTATATGGATTCAGAGTGATTAAACTTTTGTTTTGTTTTCTTTCTGTTTTCTCTGTTTCTCTCTACTATGCTGTGTGAGAGCTAAAGGGAAGACAGACAGATGGATTGTGTCTGAACTGGATCAGTCCAAAAGGCAGATGAGAGGATACCTGGGGGTATTTCACAAGCACTGGAAGCTTGCGGATGACAGCATGTAGGGATCCTGAATCCAGCTTGATCAAGGCCAGTGTGGTTTTATCCACAAACTCTTTCAACAAACACCTGAACTTTTCTATCTGTGTATACACATTTTTTATAGTCAACATCTTTGATACATGCTTAGTCTGTTTTCGCATAGAGGCTTACATTGTTTCTTCTATGTATCACATTACAATTATATAGGAGGAAGTCTTGGCAACAGACTGACTAATTGAAGCATTGGTCAATAATGGAGTATTTTTGATTTGATTGATCATTTATGGAAAAGTTGATTTGATTCAAATGCAGTTGAGTGCTGTGAATGCTGGTTTCATTGTTTTCATGGTCTAGCTTGACCTGGGCTATTTTGAGATGGAACATTGACATTATTTCCATAATTTTAAAGATAAATAAGTGTGATTAGATGCATTAGGTGATAAAGAAGTGCTTTTGCTTTCATAGTAAGAAGGCTTTGGTCTCCTTTGGGGTTGGCAAATTCATTCACTTTCAAGTGTGGTAACAGTACTTTCTAAATAGTTTGACGAGTTTCAGTTTGACTTACAATACGAGGAACTAAGAGGGTCATTGTAATGTCAAAGATGGACACCAAAATTACAAAATCAATCACTCCTGTTGATGTAGTACAGAAGACTAATCCTCTTGTTAAAGATATTCCAAAAATATCAGAAAAATGGAGTAAGCGTTGGCCTGACATTGACCAGCCTTGGCCAGTAGAGGGGACTTTGAACCCGGATGTGATCAAAACAATACAGGTACTTGTGTCTATATACAAGGTAAAGCAGAAGAAGGGGAAAAAAGGAAAAAGGCGTATGGAGAAAAGACAAACTGAGCTTGGAGTTCTGCAGTTGTTTGAAAATGAAGGACAGAAACTGTTAGAAGCTGCAAATGAAAAAAGAGGCCGCGGTATGCAAGAAATACAGAAAAATGATAAGGCAGTGGGTAAGTTAATGGAGAAGGTTAACACACCCTTCTCACATACTGCCTTAGTAAAGAAGCCCCCACCTTATGAGAAGGAAGTGAAGTTTACTGATGTTTACCCCCAGCTCCCAGTGATTATACAGAAGGGCAACTATCACATCACAGACGAGGATGAACAAATAATCGAGAAGGGAAAGGCTACAACGACCATAGAAATGTACCCAAGCTCCGACAGCAAACACAAAAAGACCCGTTTGAGAAGTTGGAGCGGTCAGCAGTTCAGACGACTGGACATAGAGGATGACAGTGAGAGTGATTCGGATGAAGCTGTTGGTGGATATGACCCAGCAGTAAGACGGATGTTGGCTAAAGCGGAGAAAAAGGAGACAAGCCAATAAGAAGAGTGGATCCAGGAAAGGACGACACAGATGTGAGCAATGATGATGAAGACTCAGAGAGAGAAGGTCCTTCATATCTTTACCCATTAGCAGCCGGTTCAGGGGTGGAAGATGATGGATGTTGAGGTTGGAGAGGACTTTTCTGTTGTTTACAGGAAAGGTCAAGGAGTTAGATTTATGTTGAAGGAATTGTAAGGTAGAATAGTGAAGGTTCAGGAAGTAGAGAGATAAGTGAATGCTCAGATAATAAAATTGTTAGACCTGCTGGGTCTGATGATCCAGGAGGCACATGGTTTAGCCAATGTGCAAGGGGGGAGTTAGGAGAAAGATTAAGAAAGAATATGGTTTTTGGGCACCGTACTTGCTTGAACAGATTGATTATGTCATAGGCAGGTGTACTATCTGTCTAAAAAATAACATTCGTAGGGGTGTGATGGTTCCTCCCGGTTACATTCCAACGCCAACAGGTCCTATGCGTGAGTTAGTTGTGGATTTTGTTGACATGATAAGACTGGTAGGAGGTAAAAGATACATGTTAGTTGTTGTGGATAGATTTTCAAGGTGGCCTGAGGCCTGTCCAACTAAGCGGAAAGATGCTCAGTCTGTTGCCAAGTTTTTGTGTCGTGAGGTTATAAGCAGGTGGGGACTCCCAGACCGCATATCCTCAGATAATGGGAAAGAGTTTGTGGATAAAACAGTAAGACTAATTCTGCAAAAATTGGGAATTAAACAACGTTTAGGAGCTGTTTATCATCCGCAAAGCCAAGGTGCTTGTGAAAAAATGAATGGTGTGTTAAAAAACCGCATTGTTAAAATCTGCCAACACACAGGTTTGAATTGGGTGGAAGCGCTTCCGCTGGCGTTAATGGTGTGTCGTTCAAGTGGGCTCCGTGATTTGCGCATGACACCCCATGAGTTGGCAATGGGCAGACGGATGCCGACACCTTGTTTGCGTACAAGTGGCAAGGGTCTAAGTTTAGCCCTTTTAGAAGATGAAATGCGAGTGTATGTTAATTACATGGCTGCTTTACATAAGAGAATATACACATATGTCTCTGATAGGCAAAAACGAGAGGAGGTGCAAGAGAGACTCAATGAGCAAAAGATGAATGCAGTGCAACCTGGAGACAAGGTATTCGTGAAGGTGTTTAGGAGGAAGTGGTTTAATGAACGCCGCGAAGGACCATTTGAAGTAGTCCGCAGTACGGGAACTGCGGTCCAGGTTAAAGGGTCTCCTACCTGGTATCATTTATCACATTGTGTTAAAGCGCCAACAGAAGAGGTTCCACGATCACAGAACCGAGATGTTGAAAGCGCAAGAGAGCCAACAGAAGCTGCAGAAGCAGCAGAGGTTCGTGCAGACCCCCAAGGTCACGATCCGGAAGAAGGGATTGACCATGTTGGGGCTATGCATGATGATTTTGATTACACTTTTGATGATGTCAGGGATGACTTGTCAGTCCGTGAGCAAGAAAGACGATTTGGTGACATTGATTTACAACATGTCCCAGAAACAACAGAGTCTATTTCTCAAGAGCATGAGTCAAAGACTCCAGAGGGCTGTGATGCCTCTACAGGAAAATTCACAGACCCAGTTGGACCAAGGAGTCCAAGGCCAACCCGAAGAAAGGTTAGACCAAAACGTTACGAGGACTAGAGTAGAAGTGATTTTGGGAAAGTCAGTTCAGCTCCCATGTCAGTGTACAAAGGAAAATAATGGGAAAGGGAAATTCCGAGTCAAGTGGGAAGATAGCCATGGTAAGGTTATTGATTTATTGGGGACATCACCACTAGAAAAGTATGTGTTGCTTAATGATCGAAGAAGGTCAAAGATTGAAGGAGACTGTAGTCTTTATTTACGTAGATCTCAGATTGAAGATCAAGGTGACTATAAGTGTACATATTATGACCCAAAATTAGTAAATATGGGAGAGCATAGTGCCCAATTGGGGTTAGGTTACAGAAACAGTATTGTGACTTTAGTGGTACTAAATGAAACTAGAATTGCAAAACCCCTGGTTGTTGAAGTAGGAAAACTGTCAACTACCATATCAACTCTTCCGCTGATTGAGAAAATAAAGCAGACATCCACCTTTTCAAAACTGAAGGTTACTGACGTCACAGAGATATTGCGTCTAAATACAGCTGAGCCTCAAATGATTTCTACAACTCAATTTCCTGTAAACATTGTGATTAAAGCTACGTTAGGAAATTCAGCACGCCTTCCATGTAAATGTGGAAAATGGAATAATGATGATAATAATCCCCCTAATTGGAAAAATGCTCGTGGTGAAGAAATAGTGCTAACAGGACCTGAAATTAATAGTGTACCTCGTGATCAAAGAAAGTATATTTTGTATAATCACATAAGGTTGTTTAGGGTTGATGACGACTGTACACTTGTCCTAATCAATGTAACAGGGGAAGATCAGGGAGAATATACATGCACTTATTTGGATCCAGAGTTTAAATTTGTACCATATCACAATTATTGGGTAAAAGGGTATAGAACTCGTAAGATAATGCTTGTGGTAGAAGGCCTAGATCCTATTGAAGTAGTTACGGTGGCTAAAGAGGTTCAAAAGCAACTAGTCACTCCAAGGGTGACTGATGAACAGATGATGTCTACTACTGTAGCTCAGAGAATAACTAGTAGTATTAACGTATCAACTTTGGTTACTACTCTAGCTGCGAGTAATTTTACAAGTGAGGTTGTAAAGATGGGATCTACTATCAACGAAACAATGATGAGTTCTTCGGTGTCTACAAAGTTTGTAGGTATGATGTTGACATCTGTTGCTACATCTACATTAGTTAAGGCAGCTGAAACAATTCAGATGACTATGTCGAATCTGATTGGTGATTTTGTAGATGCTGACGGGACATCAGAAGTCATGACTAAACATCTTCATGCATTAGAGAAGCGTGAAACCCAATGGAAAGCTTATGGGTTTGATTCCTCGGTGTTGCAAATTGCAGACCCGTGGGCAAGTAGAAATATGTGGTACCAACAGTTGACTCACTCTGTTAGATTGGCTAGTAATTTGAGTGGTCCATGTGTCGTGAGAGTTCCAGCACCAGGCACATGGCCTTCAATTCTAGAGACGGTACCAGAACCTTTAACTTCTAAATGTCAAAATTATGCGCTATCGTGGTTGGTATTTAAGCAACAAGCACCATATGATTATTGGATGGCCGTGTCGGTGCATCTATTTACACCTCAACGGAATTGTGCTTGGTTGAAGAATTTAGCATATATAAATCTCCTTGATCAGTATGAAGATATTACGACAGCAGTCCCTGATCCTATGGAAGTGACACCTGTGAAGGTTAAATCTTGTTTTTGTTCAAATGGTACTCATGGTGGAGATGGTATGTTTATGGGAATATCAGAATGTGATAACTATATGATGCAATTTGGACGACGTGATCAAAGGGCTATTGATGACATGTATATAGTGACCTTTCATGCACCACATCGCCGACTGAGTAAAACTCTAAGTGTAAAGAATCAAACTTTACCGGGTAATTTTACCATAGGAACATTTAAAGATATCTGGTGGATTTGTGGTGATAAGGCATACTTATTTTTACCTTATGGTTGGATTGGATGTTGTTATATGGCACAGTTGAAACTTCCGTATGATGTTTTTGTTATTCAGAAGGGACAAGGGTCTGATGAGGATAACTCTACGACAATCTCTAGCAGTAGAAAGAAAAGAGATTTGGCACAATTTCACAACTTGGAGTCTTATCATTGGAGGATAAGTTTGGGAGAGAAATGGGGAATAGGATTGTTTCCATGGTATGGTGTTACATACTTAGCTGATCATATTGATAATATTACATATACCCTGCAAGGTTTTGCAAACGAGACCATAAAAGGTTTTGAATATTTGTCAAATACTCAGAGGAGTCATCGATTGACGTTGCTGAAACATGACATGGCTCTTGATTACATTTTGGCCAAACAAGGTGGCCTCTGTGTAGCTTTGAATCTAACTGGAGAAGCCTGTTACACTTTGATTCCTGATGCCACTGACAATATGACTAGTGTCATAGATGCTTTGAAACTAATTAGGGATTCATTTGGTCCATCAGAAAGAGCGGGATGGTCTGCGAATACCTGGTTACAAGACCAATTAGGACCAGTAGGAGCTATAGTGGTTCAGATTTTGGTGGCTACCCTTCTATCACTGTGTGTGATGTTTTGTTTTTGTACGCTGTTGTTGACCTTTGCTAAGGCTATGATATTGAGATGGGTAGGAGTTGTGATGCCAGGAGAAAACATTCAGATGCCGCTACTGAGTGGTAATGACCTAAGTGAAGGTGAGGAGGTCATAGAGATTGGAGAGAAATATCCATTTTTGAATATCTGAATTCAACATTGACTCACTATTATTTTGAACTGGAAGTGAATTGATAAAAGGGGGGAATTGAATATTTTAATCATGTATATTAATCATGTATATGTTAATCATGTAGTGGAATAATGTGAAAGTATGATACAAAAATGAATATCTTTGATGGTTTTGTATGTACAAAGATACTGGTTGTTGATTTTTCTTCCCAGGATGATATTTGGGAGACCAATGTGAGGGTGGCTGATTGTCCAGAGATCCTTCCAGATTAATGGAGTTGAAACAACCAAACTTAAGAAAATGGAGGATGGAAATGGACAACGGAAACCTGAATGAAGACATCATGATGAGGGGTTTCGATTGAAAAATCATTGAAGGTTTATTACAATGTAACTTGTATTGTTGATAAATATTTTTGTATGTTTTACTTTATAGTAGATATTTTTAGCAAGACATATTTTTCTGGAACTGTATGAGATGCATATATTGGGACCTCAGGTGTTTTCTTTCTTTATCGATCCTTAGGGAAAGTGGTGTTAGGTAGGGAGAGGTCCATTGGAAGGTGCGATGGGTCGACCAGCCTGACTTTGGACAATTTTTAGATTTTATTTCTGAGGTTTTGAATGTGTGCATTTATATATCATCCTGAAAAGTTTTCATAACCCTTTTTCTTTTTAATTGGTTTGGAGTACTATAGGTGGTTGCTTGGGGCAGAGGGACCGTGAGAGAGTTTTCCTGTCTAGATTGTTTGATGGATAATAAAGAAAGATAGCTGCCTGATGGGTTTTTCGCTCTCACACTCCACAAATAAAAAATTTACTATATTACTAAGGTTAAGCATGAACAGAAGTGATTCGTATGAGGCTAATTAACATCATAATTGTATAATTTATCTCGTTTGCGAGACTATAGTCTCGCTAGGGGGGACTATGAAGTGTCTGATGTAACCAGGACAGAGATAATATAAGTTTACAATGGGTGCGTCTGGAGATAGTATCTGAAGGAGATTTAGGAGTCCCCTTAGGTGGAATGTTTAAACTGAGGTGTTGTATAGGAGTATTGCCATATATGGTTGTGTAACTTGATGTTTTTATGACCCATGACGGAAAACAGATGTTTAGATGCATATAAGCAATTGTCTCTGTGTGTTCGACAGAGATCATTATTGGCTTCTTGATCCTCCTGGTCAGACGTGACCAGTGATTCTGTTTCTTGCTTAAATAAAATTATACTCTTTGAAAGCAAGTCAGTCTCAACGGCGAATTTCTTCATCATCAAACATATCAACAACAAGGAAATCCACATCAAACCGATGTAAGATCTTGGCATCTCCAATGAGGGCAGAAAGTCCCAGGAATGACACCACCATTTCATCTCCTACTATCTCTCTGGCTAGGACATTACAATCATTGACTTTCAGCCTGTCCATCAACTTGTCCTTGCCCGCCTCCGTCTCCATCGTCACTTCATACTGGCGTGTGCTCTTGTACCTGCACGCCAGTACTCTCCCACATTCTTCCTTCATTCCACTCAAGAGCATCCTCACCGACACCTCCTTCTGTCCATCAATGTCCACAATCACGGTATTTGTCCTCTCATATTTAAATTCATCTGTTGTGCCTTCCCATAGTCGCGGTCCCGTTCCTCGTGTAAAAGCCATGTTGTCTGTCCGATTACAAAATAAAGGAAAACACGCTCCCCCACACAGCCTGTGCTGAATGGGGGACAGTGAAAGAAACCACACTCCACCTAAGGAGGCAGGGAGAAAAAAGTACAAATTCAATTCTACGCCTAGAGCGGCCTGTTCCTCTGTTTGAAAAAATGTTTGTTATCCTCGAGCTCCACACTGCTTAGCTTCCTCAAAGGGGCGTGTTCAGGGTGGTATGGCCGTAAGCGATTGTTGTATGCAGAAAGGGGCCTTTTAAAGATCTCATGCCCTCGGCCATAATGTGGGGGAGCAAAAGAGTCCAGATTTTTGTTGTCCCCCTTGTTTTTGTAAAAAATAGTAACCACCCCCTCCCCCAAACTTTTCGGTATACATTTGACTTTTTCAGTATATTTACTTCATTTACTCAATAAGGGCACTAACTGCTCTTTGAAAGCTTGATAAAATTCTGCAGTTAGGCCGTCGCTACCAGGACTTTTGTTTTTGTTTAAACCTTCTAAAGCACTTTTCATTTCTCCATCTGTAAACTCACATTCACACCACGTTTTATCATCATCACTTAGTTTTTTCTTTAAGGCACCCAAAGCTCTGTTCACACTCACACCATCAAACTCCTGTCTAGAGAACAGACTTTCATAATAACATTTGACTATTTTTAATATTTCATTTTTATCAGTCACACTTTTACCTTCTACATTCACCAATTTGTTTATTTCTGTTCGTTTTTGTTTTTCTAGACCCCAAAAAAAACGCTGTACTCCTCTCCCCCTCATACATATATAGTATTTTACTCCTAATAGCTGCACTCCTACATTTTTTAAGTTCAATCACTTTTAACTGTTCTTTTAAATGTATGTATTTATCACAGTGGGCGCGCACTGTAGCTGTTCCCACTCAACGTTCTTGAAGCCAAAATACGCCGCTTATGGGCACTTCCATCTTGCGATTTTGACGTCATTTGGAGCCAGAGTCTGCGCAGTAGGGTCCGGGGGCAGGAGCCCTGGTAACACGCCCCGCCCACTTAGCGTACTGCCCTGATGACTTACGCAGCCCAGCTACGCCGAAACCGCTCTGCCGGTCTACGATGAAGAAATGTGTAAGTACAACAAACTACCGTATTCAAAGTCTAATATTTAAACACACTGTGTTTTTAAAAATCCAGTTATTTTGATCATTATTGAAAATACGTGGGCTGCTGGGTCCTCTGGTTTTGCCGAAATCGTTCTATATTTAAGCTATATTTAAGCTAGGTTAGCGCCACAGACCGTAGACTACAAGTGGTAAGATATGTTGTATTTTGTTAGAAACTGATAGTCTGCAATGTGATTCATGTCTGCTTTTCTAATATATTTAAGTGAACAGTAAATCAAATGTTTTTTGTATCTTCATTTAGGCAAAGAAGAGATAAAAGCAGCTTGTCTGACATCTTCCACAGAGCTGAAGTGTAAGTTAAAATCATCTGTTAAAAGTTATATATCCTGTGATTTTTATTTAAGTTTCATAAGAGGATTGTCAAAACAAGCTATTTTTAACAACACAGTCTTCTAAAAATAAAAAATCACACTGACTCATACACCAGCTAAATGTTAAATAGAAAGGTGATGTTTTCTTTACCATTTTACAGTCAACTGAACCTAAAAATGACTAATTTCAACCTTCATCTTCACACCTGTTACAGTGGTCAGGCTGGGGTCACATAGTTTGAAGGAACCTCCTCCTTTTTTCACCTGTGCTTGGACTAAGAGCTGTGCCCGATGCCCTGCTCATCCACTGTGGTAGAAATGACCTTACACCAGCAGCTCTCCCAGATGAAGAGTCCTCTCTGCCATCAACCAGAGAAGCTGATCGACGTCTGAAGAAGGTGGACAGAGTCTGGTGCTTTGTGACAGTGAACAGTCATCCTCAGATAAGACACAGAGATCCTGGTCAATATTTAATTTATTTTTCTTAACATGATGTTGCCCTGTGTTTGAAAGGCCAGATGCTGGAGGGTTGTGCTGGATTTTCTTTTCCATCATATTTTAACAGTCAAACAATCATCCAGGATCTCTATACTTTTTGATTTTTGTTGGGATTTCTTTGTTAAATTATTTTTTATACTTTCTCCTATGTCCCAGCAATTTGACCTGATGGTCTCCCTTACTTATTTTCCACATGGTTAATGAAGCCAGGGGTTGTTTATTGAAGGTTTTTTTTTCATAAAATGTTTAAATAAACTTTTTTTAAATCTGAATTGACTGTCTCTGATTAACTGGAGCACTACAACATGTTGGTCACAGTAAAATAATTTAGCAGTTAAGTTTATAGCTCACATTTGAAAAGGCCTTGAACTGACATTGATTTCTTCTTGACCAACAACAGCAAAGCTAACAGACGAGCTCAGCTGGTCTCGTCTGAGATAAATGGCCTTCAAACTTATTTAATATTAAACATTTAAAGCCAATAAGCATAGCAAGATACGTATGAGATTCCATTTCAATTTATTCAATCACAGACTTGTCAAACAGTCTGGCATTTTGTGCTGCTGTTTTCAAGAGTTAATAACTGAAGAGAAGAAGACAGGAAACGCTCAGGGGACGAGTCCTCCATGTTGTTGATGGATCTGAATCTGAGAGCATCTTCTGTAATAAATAAAAACAATCACAGAGTTAAACGTAAAGTATAATGAATTTTACTGTGATGTTTATGCCTCAGACCTGAAATCAGATCTGTCCTCAGGTTCTGCTAAGCTTCAGGTTCTAAAGTTTGTTTTTATGACAGGAGAACTATTTATGAGGAAAAACAAAATATAAAAGACATGATGAATCCAATAATATGATCAGCTTTCTGAATTTATGTTTTAAGACAAAAGTGTTCCTGCCACTTTCTATTGAAGATTATTTTAAACTGTTATCACATGGGCCAGCCTGATAAATTAAACTAATGTTAAACATTCTCATAATCAGACAGCCAATTTGTGTGCTGAACCTCACCGGAGCTGGAATCAGAGTCTAGATTGCTGTTTCCTTTGGGCATTGATTTCCTTGAAGACAGAAAGAAGAACAATTTAAACATGAACTTCTTGCAGAACCATAGAGGTTGTTAAAATCTTCTGCTAGTCTTCCTTACATTTTAGGAAGGATTATAAATTGTTACGAAAATTACTTTGATGCCGATAGCGGTTACAGTAACACGGTCCAATCATATGAGAGATCATTTTACCTTTGAGTCCTATGTGAAGGCGTTCTCTTCAGAATCAGCACTGCAAAGACAAGATGATGGCTTCCACCTTCACAACCTGCTGCTTCAGTCTGGCTGCTTCATGGTCACCTACAGGAACACCACAGAAATGCAAAAGTACTTCACTTTATTTATCAGAGGATGTACTGTATGCAAAGTAAAACAAAATTAGCTGTAATTCCTCAAAAATATTTGAGACTGCTTTGTTATTTGAGAGCACAGATTGTTTCTTTTCCCTTCTCTCTGTTTGCCTGTACATGACCTTTTAGTGCTGTAAAAGATGCTACAGTAAATCCTGGACCAGCTGTGCGGATGGTGTGACTGTGTGGTAAAGCTTTGTTAAAGTTGTCACGCACATACTCCTATGCCTTTGGAGAGTAAAAGTGCAGTGTGGTGGCGAACTGCTTATAAAATATAAAATAGTATTTTATTGGTGAGGTGCCCCAATCAAAGCGTCCTACAGAGTAGCAGCAGCGGGCTTTAGAGGGAGGAGACGAGCGCATTATGGAGAGGAGCGCACCGGAGGGCGCAAGCTGGGGGAGAGACGCACAACCTGAGAAAAAGGAAATCCCTGTTTAAAATATAATGTTGGTGAAAAGAGGGAAATAGGACGACATAAATGTCAATGTTGAAATTCTTTTGAATACAGAGGCTGTGAATGTTCTTGCTAACCACAAGGCAACAATAGCCTGTAGTTTAATCATGGTGTTTCTCTTCGTTAACGATTATTGAAGCGAAATAAAAAATAAATGCATGACATTTAAAACATATTAACATGTGTGGGGAAAAACGCGATCTTTATGTCTTCTTTGTTTTTGCCTATGTCTCCTCCTAACTTCAATAACAGCAGCATGTTGTGTGTAACACTGGTCTCCTGCATTAACACCTTCCTTTCAAAGGTGTTAAATACAGACACAGTCACAATCACCGCAATGTTTGTCAGGTTTTGTAAATTTGTAGAACAATTTCTCTATGAGTGTCATTAAATTTACAATATGATCAACTTGTGACTGTTGAATTGGTAGTGTGTGGAAGACAATGCAGAACATTTATCATATATTATTAATATTTAAGCAGCATGATGCTCGGTTAATATTAACCGTTACCCGACCCGTTTTAACTAAAACCGCCACTCCTCTCGCCCTCGACGAACCATTAGAACAAAAAATATGGCCCACAAAGTCTTTTTTTTTTTATTTGTTTTTTTATGTCTTCCACCAGGGAATCATCCCACCTGGTCTCCTGCAAGCACAAAATGTCATTTTGCAGGGAAAAAAATGGAATGTCTCTTCTCTTTGTTTCGCAGTCCGTTAGTGTTAATAGAAAAAAAGTTTAAGGCCATTATCATAAAAGTTAAAAAAAAAAAAAAAAACGGATTTACAGGGGTTACCTTCCAGTCATTATTTGTCCTTCCTTTTCCGTTGACCAAGATTCAGTCTTTTTTGCGCACTCGCCAGTTCACCAACATCCATTTCACTGTCCGTCTCATTTGGACTGGTGCTTTTAACCGTGTTGTTTGACACGATTTTTCTCCCTCCCGCCTGTCCAAATACCCTCTCAGCTCACACTCTAACACCCGCTCTCCTCCATTTCTCCTTCGCTGTTCTCGTCTTCTCTGGTCTCCTCCCTGCTTTCTCCGGTTTCCTCCTTCTCCTCCTCCGCCTCGTCCTTGTACACCTCCTCCTCCGCCTCGTTCCTGTTCTCCTCTTCGTTTTTGCACTCACTTTTTTTTTTTTTTGCAACAGTTCGTGCATTTTGTGAGGTTTGCGCTGCACTCTCGCGCAAAGTGTCCCTGCACCCCACATTTGTGACACAAACTCCGGGCACTCTCGCAGGATGTGTCCCGGCTGAATGCACATCCTGCAAACTTTCTGTTGTCGATCATGTATTACTCTGAAAAATTCGCCCCCCATCACTGTGTTGAACTTCGTGGAGTAAGGGAGTGACTGCACCTGGTCATTAAATCTAACCCGGACAAACCTCGTTCCGTCAGCTATCGTTGTTCCTGGCCACATTCTTCTTTTTATCGGTGATGTCGGGTTCACTCCCCATCCCGTCAGCTTCCAAACTATTTCGTCGTCCGTGACATAAGCCGGTAGGTTTAAAAAAGACACCACCAGCTCATCATTGTTGAGTTCTCTCGCCACAACTCTGGTCTCCCCGATCTTTAATCCGTCCAGCAGCCTTTCCTTTCCTTTAATGTTGCTCACCGTTACCTCCAATTTTCCGGGTCCCAAGGTTCTGCAAGCCAGCAGGCCCCCACAGATCACTTTTATATTGTTCATTACCTGGTTTAGAGACACCTTGTCCCCCACCATTTCAATGTTCAGTGTTAGTTTTTTTTTCGAAAGCCACTTTTGCCTCTCCTTTCGCCACACTCTCTCCACCTCTCACATTCTCCGCACCAATCAGTCTCTGATCAGCCGCAGCCGGAGCAATCAGCCCGCCGCTCCTCTCTCTTCCTCTCTCCCCGTCCTCCATACCATTCCCTGTTTCATTTGCCGTGTTCATCCGTCCTTTTTGTCCGTCGTCCTTCTCATTATCGTTTAATCCATTTCGTTGTTTCAATGCCGTGTTTGTCTGTCCTCTTTGTTGTCCGTTATCTTTTCCTTTTTCCTTCTCTCCAATCCGTGGTCCTGTCATCGTTGTATTCCGTCCCTAACGGTCAGTGACTGCTGGGGGACATTCACTCACAATCTGAGGTCTTTAAACAAAACTAAGGCAAATACAAAAACAAAATCCAAATCTCCTACTCTCCTCTCGCACGTCTGCTTTCCTCCGACTCCACACTGTCTCTGCCAACAAAAGGGGCGTGTTCAGGGTGGTATGGCCGTAAGCGATTATTGTGTGCAGAAAGGGGCCTTTTAAAGATCTCATGCCCTCGGCCATAATTTGCTCCCCCACATTATTGATTCTGGCTGAATTTTTGGACATGTGAATATGTCTCTATATGATAAAAAAAATGAAAAAGCTTACAGCACCTGGTATTCCCAGGCGGTCTCCCATCCAAGAACTAACCAGGCCCGACCCTGCTTAGCTTCTGAGATCGGACGAGATCAGATTTTTTATTATCAAAAATACAATATATTTTCCACAATACATGTTTCACACAATTTTTACAATCCCTTCAGTCACATGTTCTTTTCCATCGACAACATCCCCATTCATAATGTACCCCATCAGGATTCTTAATTTTAAATCCTCTCAAATCATACATCACATCATTTAAAAATGCAAAACCCAAATCCATTATTAAACCAGAATTGTCAAATAAAGCCCCCATACTCCCCCCTTTAAACACACCAAATATATATATAGCAATAAAGGAAGCACATGAAATCTAAAGTCTTTCCAAAAAACAAGAAACAAACAGAGAAAAACAGTCCCACCACAAAACTCTCAACACTCCTCCTTCATTCCCACCATCCACCCTCATCCACCAGAGTCACTCTATCCCTTTTCCCTCCCCAACCCCAACATCTTCCCTGCCCGCTGTCTCCCTCTTGTGGTAGCAGCCATCACTCTCCCTCCTTTCCATCCACACATTAAACAATTCCATTCACACAATGCAGTTAATCGAAAATCCCAACATCATTGAAATCGCATGCCGCCCTCACTCCTACTTTCCTCCGTCCCATCAGTGCCACTCATGCACTGCGTTCATATATTTTCCACTTACATGTTGTTCTGCTTCTCCTGTGCTTTCCCTATCCCTAATCCACATTCACCCTCATCACCTCCCTGTCATCCACCTGAATTATTTTGTGTCCTACAAGAAACCACTTCCCAAACTCCTCCCAGCCCAAGTGCTTCTGCACCAGGTAAACTGTCCTGTGAAGTACAGACCGAAATACATTCCACGCATCCACGCAAGCTCCTTCCATTCCTTCGCCGTACTCACCACTATCTCCCACTCTGCTGCTACTAACTTCTTTAACCTCTTGTGTAATGCATCCACCCGATCACACTCGCAAAAGAGTCAAAAAAGCTTCAATTCCGCACACGTCACACTCCCTTGCAGCGTCCCTGTTAAACTGGTGCACCACAACGTTGGTGAAGATTTTATTATGCCTCAATTTAAAGTCGAGGTTCTCACAGTCAACGTTGTTGTGCCTAAGGTTGAGATTCCTCCAGATGTTTTTGGGGTTGATCTCCGGAAACTGCCTGACCCCCATCTCCTCTGCCGCTGGTTTTTTCGTAACTTTCCTACACAGTGCCCAGTAAACTGACCTCACCGAGGAGTCGGACAGGTGACAGCCCTCCTCCCTTCTCCCTACATACAGGTCAGGTACTGCTGTCTTCCCTGCCCGTACAGTTTCATTACAAATCATGCTCACCCAGGGTGCCGGTAGCCCAGCCTTAATGGCCTCACACCAGTTGTCTACCGTTACCCGACTGACCTCTTCTCCCGCCTCCGTTATTGAGTCGTACACGGCCCTGTTAGGCAGGAACCGGGCACAACCTCGTACATGAGGTCTTTGACCTGTCTTATACCTACCTGCATCATCAATCTATTATAAAACATCTTACCGTCTTTAGTTATCTGCGGATTTAAAAATAGCGGCTGGTTGGCTTCTTGCTTTATGCCTTGGCATTCAAAAACCAGGTGCCCCCGCAGATCGGACCATGCCAGCAGTACCTCCTGATAGAACCGGGGTAACCCCTCTCCCTCCCCAGATAAAATCAATGATGGCCGCGTTCGGTCCAAAGCCCCGAGGACGTAGACAAACTTGGACAACAGCAGGCTGTTAACCACAATGACCTTACCTCTGATTCTGAGCTCCCTCTGCTTCCAGAATTGCAAACACTGTTTCATTTTATATAACCCTCCCGCTGTCCTCCGCTTCCCGGCCCGCCACCGGTCCAGCAATGTGAAAAAGGAAAGAATAAGAATATACGAAACAACAATAAAAAATATATATTAGAAAGGTAATAAATTGAAAGTGTATTTCTCCAAACACCGAGAAATACCGAGCCCACCGCCGTCCCCCCCCCCTCTACCCGACCCACTCTACCCGCGGCCGCAGGAACCATGGCAGCGCATTTCACAGACACGTTTGTCGACGACATGTTACGCAGTCACTGCTTCTCGGATACCAAAGAGGAAGAGGACACGGAGGGGGACACAGAGGAGGACACGGAGGAGGACACGGAGGGGGACACGGAGGAGGACACGGAGGGGGACACGGAGGAGGACACGGAGGAGGACACGGATGAGGATGAGGATGAGGGGGAGGACATGGACATGGACATGGACAGGGATATGGATATGGATATGGATGAGGGAGAGGAGGATGAGGTGGAGGAGGAGGAGGAGGAGCAGGACGAAGAAGGAGATGAAGAAGGAGACGAAGAAGGAGAACCCCCTCGACAGAGTTTCCCGTCGAAAAACGACAAAATCACATGGTCGTCAGCCCCTTACGACGAGAAACAACGGCAGGCCCCCATGCCCGTGGCCATCCCCACCCCGGGACCCACGGGCCACGCAGCCTCAACATCGTCTCCTCGTTCCTGCTGTTCGTCACACCGGAGATAATAGAAGATTGTGCTGGAGATGACGAACCTCGCGGGGGTTCGACGTCACGGAGAAGAAGAAGAAGGCGGCGGCTGCGCACGGGCCAGGGCTGCAACGGCGGGGGAAACAAGAAGAACAAGAACATGAACGTGAACATGACCGTGAGCAGCGACAGCGACAGCGACAGCGACAAGTCAAAGACAAAGTCCAAGAAGAAGACGACAACAAAGTCCAAGAACAAGAAGACGACAACAAAGTCCAAGAAGAAGAAGAAGACAACAAAGTCCAAGAAGAAAAAGAAAAAGAAAAAGATGAAGAAGATGAGTGAGGCTGAACTCCGCGCATACCTGGGACTGCTGATCCTGGCGGGCATGTACAGGTCTCGCGGCGAGGCCGCGGCCAGCCTGTGGGACGCGGAGAGCGGAAGGCCCATCTTCCGCACCACCATACCCCGTTTCACGTGCTCTCGCAACTGCTGCGATTCGACAACCCGCGGACAAGACCGGCGAGACGTGCAGCGGACAGACAGGTGGGGAACTTATGGGCGGCGCGGCTGCCCCTCCTGTACAACCCGGGGGGCGAGGTGACGGTGGACGAGCAACTGGTTCCGAGGTGCGCGAGGATCGCGCACCTCGCTGTGTTGTCGTTGTGTTGTTTTGTTGTGTCTCTGTGTTGTTGTGTCTTTGTGTTGTTTGGTTGTTGTGTCTCTGTGTTTTTGTGTTGTTGTGTTGTCTGGTTGTTGTGTCTCTGTGTTTTTGTGTTGTTGTGTTGTCTGGTTGTTGTGTCTCTGTGTCTTTGTGTTGTTTGGTTGTTGTGTGTCTGTGTCTTTGTGTTGTTGTGTTGTTTGGTTGTTGTGTCATTGTGTTGTTGTGTTGTTTTGTTGTGTCTCTGTGTTGTTGTGTTGTTGTTGTGTCTCTGTGTTGTTGTGTTGTTGTTGTGTATCTGTGTTGTTTTTTGTGTCTTTGAGTTGTTGTGTCTTTGTGTTGTTGTGTTGTTTGGTTGTTGTGTCTCTGTGTCGTTCTCTTCTTTTGTTGTGTCTTTGTGTAGTTGTGTCGTTTGGTTGTTGTCTCTCTGTGTCATTGTGTTGTTTAGTTTTGTCTTTGTGTTGTTGTGTTATTGTGTCTTTGTGTCTCTGTGTCTTTGTGTTGTGGTGTCTTTGTGTCTCTGTGTCTTTGTGTTGTTGTGTCTCTGTGTTGTTGTGTCTTTGTGTTGTTGTGTTGTTGTTGTTGTGTCTCTGTGTTGTTTTGTTGTTGTGTCTCTGTCGTTGTGTTGTGTTGTTGTGTCTTTGTGTTGTGTCTCTGTGTTGTTGTGTTGTTGTGTCTTTGTGTTGCTGTATCTTTGTGTCGTTGTGTTACTGTGATGTTGTTGTGTCTCTGTGTCATTATGTTGTTTTGTTGTGTCTTTGTATTGTTTTGTTGTTGTGTCTTTGTGTTGTTGTGTTGTTTGGTTGTTTTGTCTCTGTGTCGTTGTGTTGTGTTGTTTTGTTGTGTTGTTTTGTCTTTGTGTTGTTGTGTTGTTTGGTTGTTGTGTCTCTGTCGTTGTGTTGTTTTGTTATGTCTTTGTGTTTTTTTTTGTGTTTTGTTGTTGTGTCTTTGTGTTGTCTCTCTGTGTTGTTGTGCTTTTGTGTTGCTGTGTCTTTGTGTCGTTGTGTTACTGTGATGTTGCTGTGTCTTTGTGTTCTTTTGTTGTGTCTTTGTGTTGTTGTGTTTTTGTGTCTTTGTGTTGTTGTGTCTTTTTGTCTCTGTGTTGTTGTGTTGTTGTTGTGTCTTTGTGTTGTGTCTCTGTGTTGTTGTGTCTCTGTGTTGTTGTGTCTTTTTGTTGTTTGGTTGTTGTGTCTCTGTGTCGTTGTGTTGTTTCATTTTGTCTTTGTGTTGTAGTGTTGTTGTGTCTCTGTGTCGTTGTGTTGTTTTGTTGTGTTGTTTTGTCTCTGTGTTGTTGTGTTGTTTGGTTGTTGTGTCTCTGTGTCGTTGTGTTGTTTTGTTGTGTCTCTGTGTTGCTGTGTCTTTTTGTTGTGTGGTTGTTGTGTCTCTGTGTCTTTGTGTTGTTGTGTTGTTTGGTTGTTGTGTCTCTGTGTCTTTGTGTTGTTGTGTTGTTTGGTTGTTGTGTCTTTGTGTTGTTGTGTTGTTTTGTTGTGTCTCTGTGCTGTTGTGTCTCTGTGTCGTTGTGTTGTTTGTTGTGTTTCAGTGTTTTCTTGTTGTTGTGTCTTTGTGTTGTTTGGTTGTTGTGTCTTTGTGTTGTTGTGTCTCTGTGTCATTGTGTTGTTTTGTTGTGTCTTTGTGTTGTTGTTTCTTTTTGTCACTGTGTTGTTGCGTCTTCGTGTTGTGTCTCTGTGTTGTTGTATTGTTGTGTCTTTGTGTTGTTGTTTCTTTTTCTCTCTGTGTTGTTGTGTCTTTGTGTCTCTGTGTTGTGTTGTGTTGTTTTGTATTTTGTGTCGTTGTGTTGTTGTGTTTTTGTTGTGTTTTTGTTGTGTCTCTGTGTTTTGTTGTTGTGTCCCTGTGTCGTTGTTGTTTTGTTGTGTCTCTGTCTTGTTGTGTCTTTGTGTTGTTGTTGGTTGTTGTTGTTGTGTCTCTGTGTCGTTGTTGTTGTGTTGTTGTTATGTATCTGTGTTGTTTTGTTTTGTCTTTGTGTTGTTGTGTTGTTTTGTTGTGTCTTTGTGTTGTTCTGTTGTTGTGTTGTTGTGCCTTTGTGTCTCTGTGTTGTTGTTGTTGTTGTTGTTGTGTCTCTGTGTCGTTGTTGTTGTGTTGTTGTTATGTATCTGTGTTGTTTTGTTTTGTCTCTGTGTCGTTGTGTTGTTTTGTTGTGTCTTTGTGTTGTTGTGTTGTTTGGTTGTTGTCTCTGTGTTGTGGTGTCTCTGTGTCATTGTGTCTTTATCTTGTTGTGTCTCTGTGTCTGTGTGTTGTTGTGTCTTTGTGTTGTGTCTCTGTGTTGTTATGTTGTTGTGTCTCTATGTCATTGTGTTGTTTGTTGTTGTGTTTTTGTTGTGTCTCTGTGTCTTTGTGTTGTTGTGTCTTTGTATTGTTGTGTTGTTGTGTTGTTTGGTTGTTGTGTCTCTGTGTCGTTGTGTTGTTCGTTGTGTTTCAGTGTTTTTGTGTTGTTGTGTCTTTTTGTTGTTTGGTTGTTGTGTCTTTGTGTTGTTGTGTCTTTGTGTTGTTGTGTTTTGTCTCTGTGTCGTTGTGTTGTGGTGTCTTTGTATTGTTGTGTTGTTTGGTTGTTGTGTCTCTGTGTCATTGTGTTGTTTTGTTGTGTCTTTGTGTGGTTGTTTCTTTTTGTCGCTGTGTTGTTGTGTCTTCGTGTTGTGTCTCTGTGTTGTTGTGACTTTGTGTCTCTGTGTTGTTGTGTTGTCTTGTCTTTGTGGTGTGTCTCTGTGTTGTTGTATTGTTGTGTCTTTGTGTAGGGTCTTCTTGAAATTACATAGGTATGATCAGGGTTCGCCTCTGAACACATTGACATAACAATAGTCAACTTCAACCATAGTTCCCCCTACTGCAAAGAATAAGTACTACATCCTATATACAATGCTCAATTTCCTCCAAATTGCATAGCTATCATGACAGTGCCATCCTGAACTGCTCTACGTCAAACATTTCTGTGATCTTCATTACGCTGCCTATTTCAGCATACCATAGTATGACTTTTACACAAATCGGACTGCACGGTCTGCTGCTTAGCCACGTTCCACTGCTGCTACACTCCCGTGGTCGCAACACACCCCGACATGCATAGGGGTGCGAGGGCCCTTCATCACCACTTGCAGTTTTAATTTGTGGTTGTGTTTTCTTATTTGTGGTTGTGTTTTCTTATTTGTGGTTGTATTTTGTATTTTGTGATTGTTTTGTGATTTGTTGTTGTGTTTTGTAATTTGTTGTTGTATTTTCTTATTTGTTGTTGTGTTTTGTAATTTGTGGTTGTGTTATGTGATTTGTTGCTGTGTTTTCTTATTTGTCATTGTGTTTTCTTATTTGTTGTTGTGTTTTGTAATTTGTCGTTGTGTTTTGTGATTTGGCGTTGTGTTTTCTTATTTGTTGTTGTGTTTTGTGATTTGTGGTTGTGTTTTCTTGTTTTCTTATTTGTCGTTGTGTTTTGCACTTCAGGGCCACCGTAGCTTTCAGTTCGTATAATACAAAGTTGTTGTAAATATTTTCCACTACGAACTTACTACCGTAGCTACTGAAGTTAACGTCCTTGTAAAAATGGGCTAAATGTAGTCTGCTGTTTACATGAAGTATTGGTAAGCTAACTCAATGGCTTTTCACATTTGCGTTTATTTTCCGTGCATTAAATAAGCATTTATCTAGCTCACTATTTTCTGCATTTGATAAATTGTAGTTTTATTAGCTTCACGTTTACTCCGTCCTATTTCTCTCTGTTTATTCACTGCAATGTTGTTGTTTTGTGTAGACTAACGTGAGTCGCAACATCGGACTGGGTATGGTTAGGAAGCTAAATGACTAGAAACGGGGACCCCACTGAAGGACTGCGGACAAGGTAACATTAACGCGTCATATAGTTGCCTCTTAATATGATTTTAATTCAGATAACAACCTAGCCCTGAACGCGACCGTGACGCCGTGATGCAAACGGTCGAGACACGGTCGAGCCAGTAATTCAGCATGATGTTGAGCTCGCTAACAAGCAAACAGTTGAGCTTAATTGTGAATGATGTGGATTTCCTTGTTGTTGATATGTTTTATGATTAAGAAATCATCATCATAAAAGAAATCAGACACTTCATGAGCTCATGGTAGGCTAACAAGAGGGGAGACCGGTGTGGTTGAACAGCAGCTTTGCTATAACTATTTTTTGTGCCTGTTAGAGCGTATAATATGTCACAATACCTATGCTAGACTATATATTTTCATCATAAAGCAATGCCTCCAACAAGTTGTTCAAAGCTGTGCTGTTTTAACCACACTTGGTCTCCTTTCCTCTATGAATGATTAATTCAATTCAAATTAAATTCAAAAAAACTTTATTTGTCCCCGGGGGGCAATTCAAATCAAATAATCAAATAAGATAATGCTAGACATATAACACAGACAGTTTACAGTGACAATACAGTCTATGCTAACACTAATACGATTTTACATTTTTTCTTTAGAGGTAAGGATGTTGGTAAAGGTGAACCACGGAGGGACAAAGAAATATGTTAAACTGGAAGAAGTCAGCTTTTCATATTTTCTCAGTTTGGGTATGTCAAGTTCAGTTTGTATTAAGTAATTTAAAGGAAAGTAATGATCAGTTGTTAATGGAGTATTGCTTGTTATGCTTCAGTGCAACAGAAGTTTCTCATACCAGAAGACACAAAACTGAAAGTCACAGATGATCAGGGAATAGAGGTTGATGAGGATGTCTTTCCAGAGCTTTCAACTGTTAAAGATGTCTGTTTTGTCATCTACATTGATGATGGTAAAATGATGTCAATTTCTGTTACATTTCTATTTAGTTGTTTGTCTTGTATTAAGGGTGAGTAAATAACAAATCATGCTTTCTCTTGTTTGTATTTCAGAACTCCAGCTTGCAGAATTATCCAAGTGCAGAGCTGACAGCACAGACCTTGCAGAATATGTGACACTCACAACATGTGGTAGGCGGTGTTACAGTTTGCTTAATGAAATACAAAGTAGCCATCCCCTAATGATAGTAAGTTGTGATATTGATCATTGATTGTATCACAGGGTATATGTTGGCATTTTGATACTTACTTTTCTGTTGTTTATGCCCTGTACCCAAATGTTTTTTTATTTTTGATCCTCAGATTTTACACACCTGCAGCAAGGTGGAGGGCCTTCCTCCCCAAGTCAAATAGATACAATGTTTGGAGGCAATGTCTCTTCTTCACCACACTACCGACCATGACATAGTCTTCCAGAAGATGAGAGAAACCTTCCTGTATCGTCAAAAGATGATCCATGACCCACAGCAGTCAGCAGACATACTTGGAATGTTTCCTCGTTTCTTGGACACTAAGGGACTGGTAATAAACAAATCAGAGTTTCAATAATGTTTGGGAAATTAACTTGGATTTACTTAAGTTGATTGTAATGGTTGTTCTGTCCTTTGTGTAATAGATCTTGCAGGACTTCTCGTTGATGTTTGGAGCAGAGACTTCATCCAGGTTCCTTGAAAAATGGACCATCTGCTAAAGACAAGATCATCCAAGAGGCCAGGACCCTACGAGAGATGCCTCTTCTGAAAAAACACCTGAAATCTGCCATGAATGAAGAATCTGACATTGCTGATGAGCCAGGTAGTATTACATTCAGGATTTATTATTTATTTGTATATTATAAAAACAGTGAAGTGGCTTGAAGTATTTCACATCCCCCCCCCCCTTTGTTCTTCCCTTTAAAGGATAAGGAACTATTAAAATTACATTTGAATAAAAACTATTCTCCACAAAACTATTCTACCAAGTAGAAATATTCCACATTACCTATTCCATACTTGATCAAACCTGAGACTGTCCTTATGGTTAAAGTCTGTGGGTTTAAGCAGTGTACAGCCCAATTGTTTTAACTGCTGGTCCAGTCTCAGCAGTGGGGTGTTATACAAGGTTTACACAAGTAAGAAAACAGAGATAACCTAGTTGTACACAAGGTAGAAATGTAGAGACAGACATTCTTAGGTTAATTATGTTTTGTACACCGTCTGCAGAGTGGGACAGCGACATGGCCTCTCTTCTGGTCCTGCTGCATCTTCTCACACCACAACCAACTGGAATAAAGCGGCTAAAGAAGATCAGTGTCAGGGAGGCAGCAGATCATCTGGTAAAATTTCAGGAGGTTTGTAAAGGCAACTCAATCTTTTCCAACATTTTGCAAAACAGAATTCTATCGAATGACTTATACGGAGATGCTCTCATTGTGTTTCAGGCTTGCCAGAGCCTGGAGGATCACCTCACCACCATAGAGGGAAACCCACAACCATATCTTCTGGCCTCAGGAACTTCAAAAGCACAGGTTTCCAGCTTCTTCATAGTCTTGAATAGGAAGCTTCTTCCATGCCAGTCAAGTACATCTTTGGGTGCATTTGATGAGCTGTTCAGTCTGAAATATGATGCTGCTCTGTCCAGTCTGTACACATTTTTGCAGACTACTCTGTACAACATCGATATTATAGGCACAACAGAAGAAACTCCAAAAGTCAAAGAGCTGAGAGCTAGGCTTTTGAACAAGCAGTATTCAACCAACTAGCAAAATGTTGAGTTGTTTCCTCTGTGAGTCATCCTTTGGTACAGCTTTACTTTTGTTCAGGCACCTCAAACTAATTCATGGAATGTAGCCAGGGAAAAATTTAAGACTAAAATGTGGTCAAACCGGATGCTGCTTACAATTCTCAAGTTTTTCTGGATTTAGAAGACATCTCATAAATATACATGCACCTTTTGTCTTTTCATGTGCAACAGATGAGACCCCTTCCACCGTAACACCCAAGAAGATGATAATTCTCAGTTCTCAAATGATGAAACACCCTCCTCTCCATCTCAACACCAAAATGTTGCATCAGGCTCTTCAGTGTCATCTACTAGCAAAGATATGTGTGCATCAATTATTGCCAAACTTAGGAAGTGGCGTACCAAATACTGTAGTGCTTTCTACCATTGAGAACTTAGAGGAATTTGTGGGAGACTTGCAGTCATATATCCAGGAACAAGTGTTGAACTTGTTACCAGCCAACAATCTCTCCAGATCAGCCATTGAAGAGTTGTTTAAGCACATTGACAACCCCTTTAGCCAGTTGAATTCTGATAGCAAATGGAAGAAATATTTCACAGAAAAATGGGGTATCGTCCAGCCAGTTGAAAAGCGCCTAGGTATAAGGTATGACACCAGGCAAAATAGCAAAACTGGAACCTATGAGCAAGTGCCAATCAATGACAAATACATATATATTCCATGACTCAAAACACTGCAGTTCATTTTCAAAAATGAAAGTATTTGTGAGATGATGCAAAAATCTACCGAATGTGACAAATACGAAGATTTCTGTGATGGAAGCTACTTCAAAAATCATCCCTTGTTTTCAAGTGATAAGTTTGCTCTCCAGATCCAGATGTACTTAGATGAATTTGAGTGTGCAAATCCGCTCAGTTCAAAAAAAGGTATCCATAAAGTTGGCTGTCTTTACTTCATTCTCAGGAATCTTCCGCCCAAGATGAATTCTGCCTTAATGAACATTCATCTGCTATCATTGTTCCATGCACAAGATGTTAAGAAATATGGCATAGATGAAATACTGAAACCCTTAGTAAGGGACTTGAAAATATTAGAAACAACTGGGGTTGCTGTTCCGTTTTCTGAAGTTTTTGTGCATGGCACTCTTCATTTCGTGCAAATTACTATTGTAGATTGTGCATTGTTGATAAATCTACCGCTCAGTCAGTTTTCTCTGAAGATGACACATGTTTGACTTTAAGATCACCAGTTCTGAATGAGCAACATTTTACTGCTTTGGAAGATGATCCGACATTAACCTCTACATTTGGCATAAAGAGAAACAGCATCCTTAACACTTTGCAGTATTTCAATATTGCAGAAAATTATGCTGTCGACATCATGCATGATATTTTGGAAGGGGTTGGTCAGTATGAGGTCAGATTACTATTTGAATATTTAGTTCAACATTTCATCTCTAAAGAAAGCCTATTGAATAGGATCTATGCTTTCAATTATGGCTATTTGGAAAAGAAAAATAAGCCAACAAATGTAAGGCTTGACTGTGTGGGACATGGAATAGGGTTAAATGCGTCACAAACTCTGTGTTTGATCACAACCATACCTTTGATATTTGGTGACCTGGTACCAGAGGATGATTTGCACTGGCGCTTAATGCTTTTGTTGCTGAACATCATAAACATTGTGTTCTCATACTAAGTTACTAAAGGGATGACTGTGTATCTAAAGCATCTTATTATTGAACATCACCAACTCTTCAAAGAACTGTACCCAACAAAGAACTTGATTCCAAAACATCATTTCATGGTCCACTATCCAAGGTGCATCCGGAAAATAGGATCACTTATTCATATCTGGACTATGAGATTTGAGGCTAAACACAAATTTTTCAAGGACTGTGTAAAGAACTTCAAGAACTTGACAGTGTCACTTGCAAGGAAACATCAGTTTGCAGTAGCCTATCATTGGGAATGCTTGTCTTTAAAAACAGTTGAGTCTGGTCCAGTCAAAATGCGTATACTTGAAACACTAGAATGTACAGGAAATGTATCTGCACATTTTAATATTGATTCACAAGCCACTGCTATCCTGACAAACTGGGTCAAGTGTGATGGAGTTGAATATCGGGTTGGCCTCTTTGTTTGCACAGGCACTGATGAAAACACGCTAGTGTTTAATAAAATAACCACGATTATTTTGCATAATGGTAAAGTGTTTTTTGTTCTGGTTGAATATGGAACTTGTTTCCATGACCACTTTCATGCTTTCCAAGTGAGTGAAAGCATCCCAAGGAAGATTCTGGTTCAAGAAAGAGGCAAATTAAGACACTTAAAAGCTGCACTTTTGGAATCACGTTTGGAAATAAACCTTTTTGTAAACTTTATCCTGCCTGTATGAGTCATGCTTTTGGGTCCAGAATTTGTACTAACCATAACAAATATAACTTGGTACACATGTATTTATGCAGCAAAGTGAATGCAATGTCTGTGTTTAATAAAAAAAGGCATTGAAGTAATTTATATTGTGGGTGTTTTGTATTAATTTTCACGCAAAAACCTTTTTTGTTATAAAAGATTAACTCCATAAGTGTCAAATTTAACACAATATTTAGTGTTGACTGTTAACACCAAAAATAGTTTATGCAAGTTTAACTAGTTATTAATGAGTTATTTTTTCCCTATATGGGAGTAGCATTTTAACTCCCACATGAGTTTATATTTAACTCCTAAAAATAGTTTGAATATCAACTCCGAGAAAAGAGTTACTTTAACTAAGCCCTAGAGTTTATTCGATTGTCTCACATGTACACTCAAATTGAGTTGATTTTAACTCTTAGAGAGTTTATTCCTAAGGCCCGAATTTGCCGTGTAGGAGTAACTCAGACAAAATCAGAAGAAACAGCTGTACTGGTAAAAAAATGAGTGCAGTTACATGATATAACATCAAAATCAACATTCCCTGAGCCAGACAACGCTATTACCAGTTATAGCCTACTGATCAAATTAAGCGTATCTTGTGAAGCTGAGATCTAAAGTGACATAAAACATGTTTTTGATACATAAAGTGACACTTACAGTGAATACCTGTTCCGACCATATTGTCTAACTCAAAGTGTTGTTTCAAAGTAAAAATACTGTTAGTAGGAGTAACTCAGACAAAATCAGATGAAACAGCTGTACTGGTAAAAAATTAGCGCCGTTACATGAACTAACATCAAAATCAAAATTCCCTGAGCCAGACAACGCTATTCCCAGCTATACTGATCAAATTAAGCGTATCTTGTGAAGCTGAGATCGAAATTGACAAAAAAACATGTTTGTCAGACATAAAGTGTCACTTTATGTCTCAAAAGCATGTATGTGATTTTGATGTTATTTAATGTAACTATGGAGGACTAAAAGTGCCAAAATGAAATATATAAATATATAATTAATTAAATCATTAAATGTGTCATCAATAATTTAATATTGGAAATAAATCAAGAAATATATAAATAAATATATAATTAATTAATTAATTAAATGCATGTGCAATGCAGTTATTTCATGATGCACTGCTGGAGCAGGAAACATGAAATAATTAAATAAATAGTGGAATAAATAGATGTGTTTTTACATAGGATGAACGAACATTTTAAATAATTATTTAAACATTTATTTAATTATTTATGTATTTCATAAATTATTTATTTATATATTACCAATTTTAAATAATTAATGACACATTTAAATAATTATTTAATAATTTAATAACACATGCATTTAATTAATTAATTAATTATATATTTATTTATATATTTGTACCAGTACAGCTCTTTCATCTGATTTTGTCTGAGTTACTACTACTACCAGTATTTTTACTTTGAAACTTCACTTTGAGTTCGAAAATGTGGTCAGAACAGGTATTCACTGTAAGTGTGACTTTATGTCTCACAAAGATGTTTTATGTCAATTTTGATCTCAGCTTCACAAGATACGCTTAATTTGATCAGTATAGCTGGTAATAGCGTTGTCTGGCTCAGGGAATGTTGATTTTGATGTTATTTAATGTAACTGCGCTCGTTTTTTTTTACCAGTACAGCTGTTTCTTCTGATTTTGTCTGATTTACTACTACTAACAGTATCTTTACATTGAAACAACACACGGAGTAAATAGTAGCCAGAACAGGCAAGTGTCACTTTATGTCTCAAAAACATGTTTTATGTCACTTTCGATCTCAGCTTCACAAGATACATTTACTTTTGATCCGTATAGCTGGTAATAGCGTTGTCTGGCTCAGGCAATGTTGATTTTGATGTTATTTAATGTAACTGCGCTCAGTTTTTTACCAGTACAGCTGTTTCATCTGATTTTGTCTAAGTTACTCCTACTAACAGTATTTTTACTTTGAAACAACACTTTGGGTTAGAAAAAGTAAACAGAACAGGTATTCACTGTAAGTGTCACTTTATGTATCAAAAACATGTTTTATGTCACTTTCGATCTCAGCTTAACAAGATACGCTTAATTTGATCAGTATAGCTGGTTAAAGCGTTGTCTGGCTCAGAGAATGTTGATTTTCATGTTATTTCATGGAGCTAAGCTCATTTTCTTCTCAGTTGTTTCATCTGATTTTGTCTGAGAGATTGATGTTGCACACTTGATGAAATGACTCTCTGTCTTTTAAATGTTTAATGTAGAGCTCAGGAACTGTAAACACAAACAGAAGAGCACATTGTTGGGACACACGCTTCTGCACATCTCCATTTCACAGCACATTGACCTACAATGTGAATATACTGTTTGTCCGCGCAGAAGGACTCACAAAGTAGTACAATCCATCTTGTGGCGAAAATAGATAATAACACCTAAAGTATTTAAACTGTGCTTTCTGTCTGTATGTCTAACCCTGAGTCGCCAGAGCAAAATGTTGACATTTTACGTTTCTGCAAAATGTCAGAAACGTTGACTATGAACGTTTCGGAACGAAAAATACTTATCATTTCTACATTTCTAGAAACGTGCATATCCACGTTATAGATCTGACAGCTTGTAGCGCTTTGGGACATTGGGAAGGGAAATAGTGTGGGTTAAAGCTTTAAAAACAACTTTCTGCTTATGAAATATTGTAAAATAATGTTTATAATTTACTTAAAAAGGCATCAGGTAGGCTTTTTCAAGCCTGTTTTACAATTACATGGATCCATTTGTGTTCGTAGTCCCAAATCCTCAGTTATCATAAAGGCAGACTGTACATTACATCGCGTGTGTCGGCATTTGGCCATAATATATTTACTCATTCACTGTATAACCTAATTAGGCTACTATAACGTTCATTGAGAAAATATGATTTTTTTTTTAATGTGGCGTTCTGGGTTCCCTACTGTGCGCTATGGATACAATTAGAAGCTCTGATGACTCAGATTACTGCGTTCCTTTTAATTTTGATTCCAACAAACCCAAGTGATTATTGATCACTGTAACAGTACACTGCAATCATTTTATTAGCTTACTTTAATATAAATTATTTTAAACAGCTTTCACTTAAAAGAAATGCGAACGTGTTGCCATAACGACGCTAAGATGCCAGACGCCAGACCAACAGCTGCCGTAAATCGTTTTGTTTCTAGCGTAAACAATGTTCCACTATAGTTTGAGTTTGGAGTAGTTTGGAGATAGATTATAAAAATCGTTTTCACTTGTCCACAGGGCCTGTTGTATTGCAAAAACTTTGAGAAAAAGGCTGTCAAACATGTAGCACTTAGCAGGGACAGCACAGCGCCATTAAGTGTGTCGCGGAGGTTATGACCTCGAAGGTGGAAGAGGATTTCAGAGGAGCTTTTAATGTTAATATTTAATTTGCTTTTTCAGTACAATGCATTTCAGTCAAATGAAAAATAAATAAATGAAGTGCTATTTATTGTGGGTTGAATTTTGATTATTTTGAGCTGTAAGTACAAAGGTTGGAAACTGCCAGGCATTATGTGTCAACTATTTCTGTTGATATATGCAATTAAAATGGACAGCTGTTTATGTAGAGACCAGATTTTAAAGTTTTTTTCATTCATGAAGCTATAATGTAGAGTCTAGCGTAAGAACCTCAAATTATCAACCGTGCTATCGAGTGTGTGGGTAGATGGTGATGATATAGTGATATTACTGTAAAACTCTCAGGAACATTAAAACATATTTATTCAAAAAAATATACACACATCATTATCATAAAACAATAACAGGGAATGGGATTCAGGACAGGAATGAGCGTGGCTCCCAAGTTGGCTTCCATACATGTTTGCTGTAAAAGATTAACAAAAAGAAAACATAATTTTACATATTTAAAAAAAAAACTCAAATCAATAGTGTGTGTGAAAATACCTTCTTTTTCTTTCTTTTTTTACACTAATTCACCTCAAGCCTAGTCAATTACAGCCACCATTTAGCAGCTGGTTGTTCATATACAGCCACAATGTGAAGTTTAACTTTGATGATCTTTACTTTAAGTATTAGGCCTATCATTTTTTCTATTGTAATGGCCTACTAACAGCAGCTTACATTTTGGTATTATTCAGTCAGAGAACCTTGTTGAAAAATGCATTGAGTGGTACTATGATACTATAAACACAAATAACACAGCACAGCAAGAACGTTCATCATTCCTTCTTTCTAGAACTATACTTCAAAATATCTCAATTCCTTCAAACCTGAACTCCTAATTTCAAAAGGAGTGAAACAACAATTAGGATTGTTGTAGACCTGTGTCTCTGTTTTGGTCCACGTCTATGACTTTCCAATTGGGAATTAAATGAAAAGCCTGAAAATGGCTGAATACTTTACGGCCTGATAGATATTAGATATATATATGAAATGCATTCATTGTTAGAATACCTCAAACCTCTAAAACTGATCTGATATTTATTGTCTTAGCATGGTGAAAGAGACCACCCAATTAGAATAGGAGAGCACCATTTTAATAATTAACATCCATAGTAGACTACCAAAATATTGGAAATTACTTACTTGAACACAGTGGCTGTTTTCGAAACCACGTATTACATACTACTATCTAAATCAGTATGCAGTATATACTGTATACTGCATACTGCGTTCAACAGTAGTATACAGTATGACTGCCAGTCGTCGGTTATTTTGCAATATGCTTGGCCCGGTTAAACTGGTTTCCGGTCCTGGAATGCGGAAGTACGGCCCATCTGGAGGTAAACGCTGCTATGGTGTAGTGAAATAAGCTGACAAGTGCTTCATTTCGATTGTCCTTATTTAACATTTACATTTACCTGTGACATCGGGTCTAAGTTAATTCAGCGGTATTTGATTGTCATCAGGGCACAGTAAATGTAACGGAGACGGATCTCATTCATCTTGTAAAGGCTACATTCCATCATTCTTGTAATTCTGCTTTGATCAAACTGGGTGCCTTTTCATCAACTTGTTAATTGGTAGTATGTTTGTGTGTTTTACTCTGACTTTGATTATCGACCATGTAACAAAATAATTAACATAATTAAAAGCAAACAGTCAACAATCTCTCATATCTTCTGTCATTTATACATTACATTATGAAATATACGATTCAATCAATCAATCAATCAATCAATTTTTATTTGTATAGCGTCAACTCATAACAAGTGTTATCTCGAGACACTTTACAAAAAGCAGGTAAAATACCTTACTCTTTGTCTGTTAACATTACAAAAGAGCAGGTAAAAAGACCTTACTCATTGTTATGCTAAAAAAAGCAGGTAAAAGACCTTACTTATTGCTATGTTACAAAGATCTGGCCTATCCATCATGAGCACTTTTAGCAAAGCAGCAAAAGTTACAGTGGTAAGAAAAAACTGCCTTATTAAAAGGCAGAAATCTTCGGCCGGTTCCCTGGCTCATGACGAAACAGCCTTCACAGGCCTAGACCGCGCCAGGTTTGGAAAGGGATAGGGGGAGAGATGGGATAAGATGCAGGAAGAGGGATAGGGAGCAAGGGGGTGGGGGGAGGCAAACCGTCCATCAACAATCCAGTGGGGAGGGGGTTGTTCTGGCAGGCCGTCCATGAACGATCTGGTGGGGAGGGGGATCTCGATCTCGAGGAGCCTAAGAGAGCTCAAGAGCTCCCAGGAAAGTAGGTTGTTAGTGACTGAGATTTACAGATAGATACATGCAGTAACATGATGTATTGTATATGCACAGAGAGAGAGAGAGAGAGAAAGGAGCTCAAGGTGTCAGTTCCCCCGGTAGTCTGAGCCTATAGCAGCATAACTAAGAGCTGGTCTACACCAGCGCCAGCCCTAACTACAAGATTTATCAAAAAGGAAAGTTTTAAGTCTATTCTTAAAAATACAGACTGTGTCTGCCTCCCGGACCCTGGCTGGAAGATGATTCCAGAGGAGAGGAGCCTGATAACTGAAGGCTTTACCTCCCTTAGTACATTTAGAGACTGTAGGTACCACTAGCAGGCCTGCATTCTGGGATCGTAATGTTCTCGAAGGGTAGTACGGCACTAGTAGCTCCTTAAGATAAAATGGTGCCTGGCCACTTAGAGCTTTGTAAGTGAGAAGAAGGATCTTGAATTCTATTCTAGATTTTATAGGGAGCCAGTGCAGAGAGGCCAACACAGGAGTAATGTGGTCCCTTTTCCTAGTTCTAGTCAGTACACAAGCTGCAGCGTTCTGGACTAGTTGAGGAGTCTAGCGACTTACCAGAGCACCCTGACAAAAGAGAATTACAATAATCCAACATGGAGGTAACAAATGCATGAACTAGTTTTTCTGCATCATGTTGCGAGAGGATATTCCTGATCTTAGATATATTACGAAGGTGAAAATAGGATGTTCTTGAAATTTGCCTGATGTGAGAGTTAAAGGACATAGCTTGATCAAATAGAACTCCTAGATTCCTAACAGTGGTGCTAGATGCCAGGCTGATGTCATTAAGGACAGTCACATCATTAGAAAAAGACTTTCTGAGGTTTTTAGGGCCTAGCACAACAACTTCAGTCTTGTCTGAGTTAAGAAGCAAAAAGTGTCTAGTCATCCAGGTCCTAACGTCCTTAAGGCACGTTTCTAGCTTACATAACTGACTGGTGCCATCGGGCTTCATTGATACATAAAGCTGAGTATCATCTGCATAACAATGAAACTGTATGGAGTGTTTCCTCATAATATTTCCCAGAGGAAGCATATACATATATATATATATATATATATATATATATATATAATGTAAAGAGAATTGGTCCAAGCACTGAACCTTGTGGCACTCCATGGCTAACTTTGGTGTGCATAGAGGACTTGTCTTTAACATGTACAAACTGAGATCGGTCTGATAAGTAGGATTCAAACCAACTTAAAGCAGTCCCTGTAATTCCAAGTAAATGTTCTCGTCTGTGCAATAGGATTTGATGGTCAATAGTGCCAAAAGCAGAACTAAGATCTAACAAGACGAGCACAGAGAGAAGTCCCCTGTCTGAAGCTAGACGTAGATCGTTTGTAACTTTAACTATTGCAGTCTCAGTGCTATGGTGGACTCTAAATCCTGACTGAAACTCCTCAAATAAACTGTTGTCATGGAGAAAGTCACACAGCTGATTAGCTACCACTTTCTCCAGGATCTTTGAGATAAAAGGAAGGTTGGATATAGGCCTATAGTTAGCTAGAGTTCCTCAACCTGTTTCCTTGGAATCCCTCAGGAGGAGCTGGAAAACGTTGCTGGGTCGAAGGAAGTCCGGTTTGACTTAGTGCGCTTGCTTATTTCTGTCTGGCCCCAACAAGCGAAAAAAGGTTGTCTGTAGGGATCATTGTTTGTGTGCGGAATATAGTTAGTGTACCTAAGCTATCTTACAACCAGTTGATAAGTTACTAACTTAACTTGTGTATGTAGTGTGTCCATGTGTAGTTATATAAATATATATGAAGCAAACACACACACTATTAATGCTGTGTGTGTGTGTGTGTGTGTTGTTGGGTGTGTGTGTATGTGTGTGGGTGACAGTTAAAGTTAGCAACTGGTAGCAGTCAAGCTAGCAAATATGAAATTTGATTAGCCTTTATTAACAAATATAAAATGCCTAAGTGGATGGGAATATTAAGGAAATGGCAACAAACAGTATAATGACCAAATATACCATTTTGATACTTATGTTTGCCTCAGTATTACAAGAGAATAATGACAGGGGAGTAACAAGAATTTTCTTAAAATGCAATTACCACAACATTTTTAAAGGGACAGTAACCACAACAGAAGACCCCCACAAAAAGAGATAGACATGTTTAATACATTCCTTCCATATGTTGTGTCTTTGATTGACAGTTTTCAGTGAATAACCATCTTAATTTAAAATTCAAAAGATATGTTTACACCCTGTTAGATGGTAGCCATCTTGGATTTCTGGGTCAAAATGATGTCATAACATGAAACTGATGTCAGAACCAGAACCATCCGGCTCACTTTGATCCTGTTTGGATCACCCTGATCCATGAACAGATTTAAGGATTATCAAATCCAGATTATCAGAGCTTTTATTTTGTCACTCTTTTTTATTGGTGAGATCAGCACAATACAGACATTACAGAAAGGGGTCCATTATTCACAACCCCACCCCCCCATTACCACGCCCATCAACCATGAACCAGACCAGCTTGACAGAGTGATCAGAGTCAGCTGATCTTCAGTCAGCAGTGTTTATCAGACCGACACACCACACAGAGACACTGAAGAACCAAGAGACCAGAACATAAACCCAGGATAGAGAGGTTCAGTGAATGTGGTGTTGAAGGTGTGGAGGTGGATCAGTGTGTCAGAGGAGACTCTGTAGAAGGACAGAGAGCCAGCAGGACAGTCCACATACACTGCTACTCTGTTAGAGACAGAGGAGGAGGAGGAAGAGGAGATGTTTGTTTTTCTTTTATTGTGACAGACAGAGTAACCTCCATCAGAGCAGAACAGACTCCAGGAGTGGTCATTACATCCAAACACACATTCATTACTGTCTCCTCTCCTTATGATTCCTTTGTAACTCACTGATATATCAACCTCTCCTCTCCACTCGACCTCCCAGTAACAGCGACCACTCAGACCAATCCTACACAGCAGCTGAGGACACCAGTATTTAAATCTGTCTGGATGATCAGGATATGACTGATGCTCCTCTACACGTGTCACCTTCCTGTTGTTGTCAGACAGTTTGAGGGTTTTGTTGACTGTGTTTGTGTCCAGTTCCAGCTCACAGGCGTCTGATGGAGAGAACGAGACACAACACAGTTGCAGGTTATCATCTGTTCATTCATCAACAACTTTACTGACAGTTACTGAGAGTCAATCTAATTTACAGTTCATATTCAGCACTGAATGGTGTTTGACAGCACTGAAATGTAATAATCCACTTCTAATCAAGTTCAAATGGAGTTACCATGGCAGCCAGGATGTGTGGAGATAAGATGAATGGTGTAAGGACACACTCTCTAGCTTCTCACTGGGGTTGGTGACTGAATCACTTAACTGCAGAGTCAGGTGTGTTTGTGGCTGATTGGCCTTGATTAAAGCCTATTAAAGCTTATTTATACTCCTGGAATTCAGTGCTCTGTGCTGACTCATTATCTCACCTTCAGTGGTAGTGAGAGGTTCTCCCTGTGTTGTCGCTTGTTGTCTGTGTGTTCATAAACACAAACAAATAACTTTCTGTGTATTTGTGTCTATTGCTAAAATAACTTGGGGTGCTGGGTAGTTCATATACCCCAGCCTTTTGTGTTGAGTTTTTAGGCCTCCCTGGCAGCCTTCACTTTCGTGAATTGTTTCTGGGTCTCCCGGACAATTTAGTTTCGAGTCAGCTGCTTGGCAGCAGTGGTTTAGTTAATAATTTTCGGTGCATTAGTTAGAAGGGTGTTTTGGCTCTATACTATTTCATTGTTCCCTACCCCCTCTCCAGTCAATTGCTTGCGATTTTTGTGGTTATCCTTCTTGGATAACTTTAAGACACCCCTGGGTCCGCACCTGTGTCCCACTTTCCCGTTTTCCTGACAAATGGAGATCCAAATCAACAAACACATGCAGTGAATAAAGTACTAATCAAAGTGCAGCACAAAGAAGCTGTGAATCATCTGCTGTCTCCAACTGTTCAGTCCTCAGAGGCCATATTTAGCACAAACAGGAGCCTCATTTCCACTTTCACTGTCACACACAATGTGATGTACTCACACCCTGAATCATCTGTATGCTCATCAATCCTTGTGTCTATGGCTGGGAGATCAAACTGTCTCCACTTTGGGAGACAATTGATGTCAATAACAACAATAAACTTTGTAAATGTTTACTGGAGAAAGCTGGAACAGCAGGTATATGAAGCTACAGCTGTAGGAACTCTGCAGGGCTAAAATATAACAGAAACACAAGAACTCAAAGGCTACATGTTTTCAAATGAATGCATCACTGCGTGAAAATGTTCCTGATGAACATAAAAAGAGAACACATAACTAATTCATAATTTCAAAGTGGTGCAGAAAACCTTCAAATTGTGCATAAATATCGATCAAATTGAGCGAAAGACATTTCTGGTGCTAAAAATGTTCTGGGTGGGAGACCTCCAGACCTCCTACAAAGATGTTTTTCAAAGAATAGACATAGACTAAACTTGTCGGCACAGTTTTTGTGCATTTAAAAACATTACACAGGGAAATAAGTTTGGTTGAACTGGTCAGTAACTTGCAAATTAGTCTTAAGATCAGTATGAAAAAAATGGTGATAAAATCGTGATTTTGCCCCCAAAAAATTGTGATAACATATTTTTTCAATATCGCCCACCCTAACCCTATTTTTTTCAGAAATGGGGAGTGATTCAAAAACTAACAACCACCTACCATCCTCAAACCAATCTTACTGAAAGGGTTAATAGAACTCTAAAGACCATGATGGCTTCATATCAAGATGGTGGCGCGCACAGACACTGGAGCCTGGAGCTCTCAGACAGCAAGCAGCAATTTTCCCAAAAATAGGATCTACACACGAACTGAAATGATAAATCTTAAACACGCTTCAACTACTAATACTCCTGAAGGATTTGGCTCATTCCCCTACGGAGATAACTCGCTCTACCGATTGCAAAGCTGGAACGACGATCGGTCGAACAGAGAGGAAACAACGGAGGCGATGCGAGAGGAGGCAGAAGCGAGGCAGACGAGCCAGTGAAGTGTCTGACGTAACTAGGACAGAGATAATATACTGCTCCTTTTAAGTTTATAACGTGTACATCTGGAGAGAATTTGTATCTGAAGGAGATTTAGGAGTCCCTTCAAGTTGAATGTTTACATTGAGGTGTTGTGTAATAGTATTGCCAAATATGGATGTGTTACATGATGTTTTTTATGACCCATGACGAAAAGCAGATGTTTAGGTGCATATAGGTGATTGTCTCTGTATGTTGGAGAGAGATCATTATTTGGCTTCTTGATCCTCCTGGTCAGACGTGACCAGTGACTCTGTTTCTTGCTTAAATAAAATTATACTCTTTGAAAGCAAGTCAGTCTCAACGGCAAATTTCTTCATCATCAAACATATCAACAACAAGGAAATCCACATCACCGGCATCCGGGCTAGGCTGGCTAGCTCCGCACACAGCTGCACTACCGAGCCTCTTTCTCGCTAATGCCGTCAACTAAGTCGATGAGATTACATGACAAGAGGGGGAGGTGTGTATGTGTGTACATTAATAACAGCTGGTGTACCGATACCACCATAACCCAGAGACACTGCTGCCCAGATCTGGAGTTTTTAATGCTCAGATGCAGACCCTTTCATCTGCCAAGAGAATTCACCGCAGTGTTCATCGCAGCAGTATATGTTCCCCCCTGGGCTAACACCAAAATAGCCATGAGCATACTGCATGACAACATCATCAGACAGCAAAACAAACACCCAGATGGCATCTTTATTGTGGCAGGAGAATTCAATCACTCCAATCTTAAGTCTGTACTGCTGAGATTTTACAAGAATGTGGACATTAAAACAAGGAACAGCAAGACACTTGACCAGGTTGACAAATATCCCTGGTGCATAAAAGGTACACTCATCCCCCCATCTTGGACAATCTGACCACCTATCCCTGTTCCTGACCCCAGCACACCAACAAAACCCAAAATAAAGACAGTACAGGTCTGGAGTGAGGAGGCTTCATCAGCACTCCAGGACTGTTTTGAGGACACCATGTGGGAGGAAACAGACATCGAGATCCACACCTCATCAGTATTGTCTTATATTAACTTTTTCATGACTTCGGAAATTCATGGAGACACTGGTACTGTCCCACATCAAATCCTGCATTCCCGCTGGTTTTGATCAACACCAATTCGCCTACAAGACCAACAGATCCACAGACGACGCCATCTCACTTGCACTGCACACTGCCCTCACCCACCTGGAACAGTCGAACACCTTTGTCAGAATGTTGTTTGTTGACTTCAGCTCCGCATTCAACTCCATCCAGCCTAGCAAACTGGTCAGCAAACTGCACACACTACAGCTAGGAACCCCCCTCTGTCTGTGGATCCAGGACTTTCTAACTAACAGACCTCAGCATGTCAGGCTGGGAGACAGCATCTCCTCCACCATCATCCTCAACACCGGTCTACCCCAAGGTTGCATCCTCAGTCCAATCCAGACACCATCATTGTAGGTGGTGCACCTCAACACACAGAAAACCAAGGAAATAATTATCGACTACAGAAAAAAGCAAAAAACACTCCACAACAGTCTGCACATAAACCAGGAAGAGGTGGAACGTGTTGCCAGCTTTAAGTTCCTGGGAGTGCACATATCAGAGGACCTGAGCTGGAACCTGAACACCTCACACATAATAAAGACAGCAACACCTCTTTTTCCTGAGGACCCTGAGACGTAACAGACTTCCTCGCGATCTGCTCAACCCATAAACACCCCCCCCCCCAACAAGACGGGAATACAATGTGCAATAATTACCTAACTGCTGCTAACTGTTCAATGTTACTTGTGCAATAACTTTTTAATTCACTGCTTTATAATTGTTTATTTATTTACTCAGGCACTGAACTTTAACTTTAACTGTCTATTTATTTATTCATTCATTGCACTAAATATGTTTATTTACTCATCCAGTCACAGCACAATAACAACTGTATATACTCTATCACTGCACTATAACTTCATTTATCTGCACTATAGCTCTCTATATATATTTGTTTACCTAATCAGTCCCTGCACAATAATAACTGTATATATTCTTTCAGTCACCAAAACTGTCTATTTATTTAGTATTATTACTATTCATGAACAGCAATTGCTCTGGCCACTTCTCACAAACATATTTGTCTTTCATATAACCACAAATATATTTTTATATAGGTGAACTGTTTTTGTAAACCCTGCTGTATAGGATTGCTGCTAACGAAGTTTTGTTGTGTCCTGTATACAATGATAATAAAGATTCTATCTATCTATCGATCTCAAATACAACCACCGAGACTAGGATAAGATTTGCCATTAAGGACACACACCCTCAGAACTAATGATAGGAAGAATACTTTAAAGACCTCTGGAAAGGTTAACTCAAGCACCCAACCCAGCTCAACAAGGAAAGACAAGACACTATTAATGTGGTGAATGTCAAACCCTTCTTTTGGGGCTTCACCCCTGATGCTGCTTTCTTTTCTTTTCAATGGAATTGCACAGGTTATAGGTCACACTAAAGGTAGAAACAATAGATTTTTGAGTAACAAAAACTGCATGTTGTCCATTTTGTATTTTATATTTCAACTCACTTGAGTTTCCATCACCCTCGTTTTTTATCATCACTCTGTGTTACTTCCAGCCCTCATCCAACATGCTGCTGTGTTCTGATGAATAGAAATTAAAACACACTCACACTTCCTCAGACCAGGATCCAGTCTGTGCAGTCCACCATGGTCCAACCTGGAGGAAGAAACCAGATCAGAATCTACTTCATACATCTTCATTTAAATCCACCATCAGACAAGAAGCAGAGTTCATCATTCAGAAACAGTGAGACAGCTTCTGTGCGTCTGTGTGTACCTCAGTGTCTCCAGTCTGCAGTGTGGATCCCCCAGTCCAGCAGACAGCAGCTTCTCTCCTCTTTCCCCTGGATGATTGTAGCTCAGGTCCAGCTCTCTCAGGTGGGAAGAGCTTAGAGCTGAGGCCAGAGATGCACAACCTTCTCCTGTGATCAGACATTTTGACAGACTACACACACACACACACACACACACACACACACACACACACACACACACACACACACACACACACACACACACACACACACACACACACACACACACACACACACACACACACATTTGTCTCCACATCCTCATGAAGGACTTTCCTACTATGTTTGCTTTCGTAATGTGTTGTTCGTGAACGATTCGTTTAAAAAGACCGAATCTTATGGGTGAACGAACTGAATTGAATCACATGTGTAGTGGAAAAATAATATCCGTCTGTCGTTTTCATATGAACTTAAATGATTTAGATGTTCGTGAGTCATTTAGCAATTAAAAACTGTTTCTCTGTATGGCCTTGGTCTGTATCTCCAACAGGAACTCTCCTCATTATCTGAGTACAGCTTGATCCTAAATCAGTGCCCTCCGGATGAAGGAGTTTCTGTTGGTGTTCCTCTGTACCAGGTACCTTTATGGAAAGAAGGTTGCATAAATAAATCATCAGGCAAACTAGCAGAAGGCGTAGTCACAAGGGCAAGCTGAAACCAATGACGATGTATTATTCATGTGTATATATATAATATACCTACACACTCATGTATATGCTAAATACCTACACCCTGTGAAAATATAAATATGCTTTGCAACCAGGACTGCCCCGGGAATCTTTGATGCACTTGTGACTGATGTTGCTTTTGTCGCTGATTACCCCTTTTGCAAAAGAACTCTTTACTATATGCAATAAAATACACAACGACAAAAGACTTTGACTTGAGAGCTTTCATTACCAATAGGAAAATCCACAACACTTGCTGAAATAGGGAATTCTTTTTATAACTCATCAGATTTTATTCTATTAAGGAAAAAGGCTATGCCCATATAAGGGTTGTGGCAGATTTGATTGACAGCTCTGCGCGCTGCATATGTCTGTCAGTTCAGGAGCAGGTCAGGAGGCTATGTAGCAGCTTGAGCCGCCTGATTTCTCGTCTATTTTACTTCGTTTGGAGAGTTTGTTTAACACATATCTGACAACATACATGGCTTGCTGTGCGGTTAACAGACCATCCAACAAGTTGATGCGTCAGTTTTTTTCAGTAAGTGATATAGTAGTGTTATATTTATGGACCGAGCTTGTTTAGCGTTAGCTTGTAAACCAGTCGGCTAACTGTACTCAGTGTAGCCCATTATTTACGGCCAATGGTTTAGCCGATCAAGACTCCCATTCATGCCAAAGAAGCTAATGTTAACATATCTAGCCAGCACTATTAAACTGGGGAAAAAGTCATTCTGAATTGTTAGAAATGTTTGTTGTTAAGATGTTGTTGTTGAAAATAATGAGTTTGTGTGATGTTAGAAGCTAAAGGTTCACCTCGGTGGTTAACCGCAGACTGTAAATATGGTTATCTGACGTTATGATGAATGTTATACTCCACGTAAATGTCGACATTAAAAAACAAACTTTGTGTAGTACTTATCCGTCAGTACTTAACATAAACATAACTCAACTGAACCTAATATGCTGTAGGTTATAGAGGATGACATTAAAGTTACATGCTTGACGTAGTGTCTTAAGATTTGTGCAAACTGTTACCAAATTTAAAAAACAATTCACTTTGTATGAGTTCAGAGAAAATTTAATATGACTATTAATATAGTTCTTAATCGTTACAGATACTCTTAAACAGAATATAGCAGTAGAAATATAAAATAAAAATAAGATATAAAGCAATTAGTGCAAGAAATAGTTTGAAGAATACAGCCATGTACCGAACTCATGTTAATAATAAATGAGCTACTGTATGTTCTGTACTAAAGCACAGAGAGTTGGGACCTGTTAATGATTTAAATAATTCAGTTAGTATTTGTTTCATGTTAAGATGAAGTACTATCTACTATAAATTGCTTAATTTTTCCTCACACAAAATCTGAGGCAATTTGATGTGGAATATCATTGTGCAAGAGAGTGCTGAAAATAGCATGATTACAATAAGGTTTATCTTATTAACTTTGAATAGATGTTGATTACCTGAATACTGTACCTTTGTTGTCTGGGTAGTACGGTGTTGAATTCATAAATGTGCTCTTACACACAGATGAATACAGAAAATGCACAAAAAAATGATTTAATGAATAACTGCTATTTTCTCTCTTTCTTTGCCATCCTGAAGACCCCGCACTAAACGTCCATGTTCTCCTGGATCCATGTCACATGCTCAAGCTTCTTCAGAACGACATAACCACAGTCAAAGTTCTGGTGAGAGAAGATGGCCAGCAGATAAGACGGCAGTACATCAACGAGCTCCACAGGCTTCAGGAGGAGGAGGAGGGTTTGCACCTTGGAAGACTGTATTCATGCTTCAGCTGCTCAAATAAAAATAGATCTCCTCCTAACAACTTGCAATCAAACTATTTTTTTCCCATTTTAAAACCCTTTGTCCAGTGTAGATGGGAGTAGTTGATATTATGTGATATTGATCTGGGAAGACTACATTTCTAAATCATTTTTAACTGTGTTTTTATTCACAAGTTATTGATTTTATTTACTCTCGATGTATCTTGATTTAAGAATGGGGCTGTGTTTAAGGGCAAATTTTGCAATGACACTGTTCCATCCCATTTTAAGAAATGAACTGAATTAGTATTTGGTAAAAAAAAAATGTCAAAAGAATAAAAAGTTGTGTAAAAGTAGACTTCCTTCCCTTAGCTATTGAGTTGAGCATTAATGCACATTTTAGTCTTGTCATTTCAAATCTGAAATGTATACTCATAAGTAGACACAAAGGAGTGCATTTATATAGAAATATTTATTTAATCTGAAAAACCACATTCAAAAAGCCTGTTTTTACAGCAGAGATTAACATGTTTACAGCTTGGTACAAAAAAAACCAAATAGGTCTGATTAGCTCATGTCTCGATCGACACACACTGTACGGGGGTCATTTGATTTGATGAAGGATTAGAGTTATTCACAATAAGGCGTGTAGCTGACCAGCTTGACAGGCGGGCACGGTGTAACGGTTTGTCACGAGGTTTAAAACCCGCCTCAGCTCCAGCTCCAGCTCTCAGCCTGTGGGTGACATCACTCAGGCCATCCGGGGGAGACCTCCCTTGCAGCGAGCTATTGAAGAGAAGCAACCGAAGTCCACCCCAGAAGAACCAACAAATGCAGATGTTGTTGAGGCTCAGGTTTCTTTCTCTGTCTCTGCAGCTCTCTGGGCACCTCGACGGACCAGTCACCAATAATCCACACTGTGTCTATAGGAGAAATACAAAGGTGTTCAATTAATGCCTCAGACAAGACAAAATGTACAGTTAACTACATGTGACATCTCAGGGTGTTTTTTTTTGTTATTAGCCACATCTGCAGGAATAATATTGGACAAGGTAGCTGCAACTCATAATAATAGATGCCAGTCTTAAAACACTATTTTTTCTAATACTTAAAGTTTTTGTGTGAAGCTGACACTGGCCACAGACTCCATGACTTCACGGGGTCCTATAGAAAACAAATGTCTTATAATAAATACAAAATAATTATTTTTCAATTGTCATGTTCACCGTCATCGCTGTTGACATCAGTAAATATAAGTCCAAGCCATTCCTCTTTTTGTCAGAACAGTAAAATGAACTGTATGCATTGTAATATTGATTTCTTCTGGATGTCTCAAATATTTATTTACAGTCTATGGTCTAACAGTAGTTTTATCAACAACGAAAAGAAAAAAGATGCCAAAGCTCTTGTCTTTTAAAGTTTAAAACAGACTTCTTATCCTTAAACATGTTCTTACACCCAAGTAATGATTTGTAACACAATGTGAGAATTTAAATGTAAAGATTAGCCTCAAAATGTTTCTTACATGTTATGATAAATCTTTGCTAATGTATTGCTCTGCTAACCCTGACAAAGTCAAACTGCTCTGATAAATAACTAATAACCATAATTGTATATTTAAAAAAGTGTAGTTTTAAAACTTTAATTAAATATTTGGGTTGAATATAATTCGTTTTAACTGTGTTGTAGAAAAGTTAAATGTTAACTTACTGTTTATAGAGTTTTCTCAGGACGAGCAGGAAAGCAGTAGGGGATGATAGCAGCCTAGCCGTTAGCTATGCTGTGAAGTGGACTGCTAATGTTGAGCTGAATGGGCGGAGTTAAGTCCCGCCGGTCCCGCCTTACTACTGTTGCTAGGTTGATCCGAAGTTAGGTTGAGACTGCAAATCCAATATGGATGCGGCCGTCGATTGGACTCATTTGCTGCCTATGTAACAGACGGGTCAGGGTTTGTCCAGTAATATTTACAGTCTATGGTGGTAACATACGGTAACTAACATACAGTAACTAAACCTTTAAACCACTCATTAAAAGCACGACCATAAACCACGTTACTTGGTGGCTGACTGTTCAGATTGTATGAGATTGCTCCGTCTTCTATGTCTCATGGTGCTAAAAAAATTGTTGCATATGCTCGGACAATTTCCGTGTTTACGTTAGTGAGACCACAAGCTCACGACTGGAGGTGACTTACAGGCAGACAAAACTGAAAGGGACTGGACTTGGTTTTATTCATTTGAATGTGCACAGTTTAACCTCTAAACTTGATATGATGCGTATTTGGGCGCATTCAACTGATGCAGATGTTATTGTTTTATCTGAATCATGGTTGAGTAAATCGGTTATGGACAAAGACATTGGTATTGAGGGTTATAATGTTTTTAGGACTGATCGACCTAATGGGGGAGGAGGGATTGCTATTTATGTAAAAACTAAGTTTCATGTATAAAGTCCTACTGTCCAAATCACTGAGTAAACAATTTGAATTCCTGGCTCTTGAGATTTCAAAAAGGCTTCACATTACTGTTGCAGGCTGCTATAGAACACCTTCAGCAGTCAGTGATGCACTTCCCTCTTTAATGAACTTCACATCAAAAGTAAATGCTAATGAAATTGTTGTTAATGGTGATTTTAATTGGAACTGGATGACTTCAGTGTCCGATGATTTTAAGGCACAATTTGACGCATTGAATCTTTTTAAGATTGTTAATAAACCAACTCGACCCAATCTGAAAGGTCCTATTAAATCATCTTTGGTTGATCTCATTTTAACTAATGTTCCTGACAAGTATTCTCCTGTGTCCATCTTTGCAAACGATATCAGTGACATCTGTGCTATTGCCACAGTGAGAAACACCAAGATCCCCAAATCCAAAACCACAGATCATTATTTAAAGAAATATGAAGCGTTTTGTGGAACAGGGATTTTTTCATGACCTCTTTGCCTTTGACTGGGAGAAAATTAATCTTATTGTTGATGTTGAGAGTGCATGGAAGTATTTTTATAATGGTTTTGTAGGTATTGTTGATAAACATGCTCCTTTCAAAAAAATCAGGGTAAAAGGTTGTGATACTGCATGGTTTACTCCTGACCTATCTGTGTTACTGAATGAGCACAATGCAGCTTGGGCTAAAGTGCGGGGTTCTGGCCTAAACTTCGATTGGTTGATTTTTAGACAACTGCGGAATGCTTGTATGGTAGTGTTTTGTGCTGTAGTGTTGTGTATGAGTGTGTTTTGTGTTTGTTTCTCTCTCTCCCTCTCCTGTTGCTCGCAGGTTGGTGCTCTCCCTACAGCTGGTGATTGAGCTCACCTGATGTCGCTTAGAAATCAAGGGACTCAGCAATAAAAGAAGAAGAGAGAAGGAAGCAGTGGGTCAAATTGTGATTGGGAGGAAGCAAGAGCTTAACTTACTTCTTCAGTGGAAGAAGGGTGTAGCCATAGTTAATATTTTCTTTTGTTAAATAGGATTTTGTGTTGGTGTTTAATTTTATCAGTGTTTGTCTTCTATTTAGTTATTCTTGAAAGAAGCTTATTTTCAGTTAAATTGTGTATCCAGTTAAAGTTGGTAAAAAAAAATATTTGTTCGTTTTTCTAAATACCCGTCTTTTTTCTTCATTCCCAATTTTCAATTATTATTGTTACTCCCCTCCCCCTTAGCCATTTCGGGAAATGTAACAGGTAGCATCAAAAAAGTTACGGAGAGCATTTCCATAGTGAAACTTCCACTAATCTCAATAATACCAGGTTGTTCTGGAAGACTATAAAGTCATTATCTGGAAATAGGAAAGGTGTAGAACTTCCCCCTTGCATTGTCAAGGACTCTCAAAACATTGCTGACAAAGCAACAATGCTTAATTTATTCAATGAGCACTTTATTGCCTCTGGGTCCCTGTTTGAAACAGTAAACCATGTGCAGACTAAATCCCCTGTCCATTCTGTACATCATGAAACTGTTCCTCTTTTATCTGATTTTAGGCCAGTTATCGTTGCTGAGGTGCACAAAGTCCTCAGACTTTTAGAAATAAAGACACTTGGTTTCACGAACTATACTTCTATGTATTCTCCTATCCATCAAAATCCTGATTTGAAAAAAACATTTAACATCAATTAATATAAATAAATGGACAAGTTTCGACATAAAACAATTTAGAGATTTGTTTCATAAAAACTTACAACCAAAATCATTCATTGACTTAAAAACTGAATATGGCGTCCCGAACACAGATTTTTTTTAAATATCTACAGATTCGGAATGTTGTTGGATCACTAATCAAAGAAAAAAAGTTACGCTTTGGATTATCAGAAATGGAGGATACATTCATTTCCTCAATAACAATTAAAGGTAAAATTAGCGAAGTATATGGTATCCTATTTACAACGGGTCATTCATGTTTTCTAACTTTATTAAATATCTGGGAAAAGGACCTAGGGTTGTTTTTAAATGAAAATATTTGGTCAAACATTTGTGAAAGAATACATTTCCCATATACAAGTTACAAAATCAAGGAAGCTAATTTAAATTTCATTCATAAATTCTATCTCACCCCAATAAAGATGCATAAAATCTCAGAAGATAACTCACCAAAGTGTCTGTGATGTAAAAATGAAGATGGAACATTTTTGCACATGTTTTGGCAATGTGATGTGCTGAAGGATTTTTGGAAGTCTATTCATTCCTTTACTAAATCTGTTTTGGAAATGGAATTTGATTTAAACCCTTGTCTGTATTTATTAAATGACTCCCCAGATTTTCAGTTAGATAGGAAAAAAAAATGCAGAATATGACATTTATAACATATTTTGCCAAGAAATGTATATTACTTTTTTGGAAAAATGAATCTCCGACAACCTTTAAGTTGTTTTTGGATCAACAGTCACAGTTCTTACCGTTACAGAAACTAACCTTGGAAAAATATAACCGTGGCCATATTTTTCAGGACTTTTGGCTTCCATTGATCTGTTGCTTGGAGGAATTTTCTAAAGGTTGTTAACAACGATAATGCCATGATGCTATGATGTTATGATATCTAATTATTATTATTATTATTTATTTTTTTGTCTCGTCTTACTATTTTTACTATTATTACTGTTAGGATTGTTTTTCTTGTTTTTTGCTTAGTTTTTCTGTGTATGCATTTATTGACTCTTCGAAGGCCTTCGATACTGATACAACGACCATGCAATTTTAAAAAAGAGACTTTTTTCTTTTGCTGCAAAAAAAACAACTTGTTGCTGCTACTTTCATGCCTGATTGATTATGGTGATGTTTTATATATGCACACTAACCTGAGAGTATCCAGTCTACAGAGTGGACTCTTTAGTCCAGCAGACAGCAGCATCACTCCGGAGTCATGCAGGTTGTTGTTGCTCAGGTCCAGCTCTCTCAGACTAGAGGACTGGGAGCTGAGGACTGAGGACAGAGCTTCACAGCTTCTCTCTGAGAGGCTACAGACACTCAGCCTGAAGTGGATTTTCAACCAATCATTAAAATGATTATTACATTAAGTGATACAGTGCTTGGATTGTCATTTTTTTTTAAATACCTGCACACTAACCTGAGAGTTTCCAAACTGCAGAGTTGACTCTTAAGTCCAGGAGACAGCAACTTCACTCCAGAATCATGCAGATTGTTGTTGGTCAGGTCCAGCTCTCTCAGACTACAGGACTGGGAGCTGAGGACTGAGGACAGAGCTTCACAGCTTCTCTCTGAGAGGTTACAGCCACTCAGCCTGAAGAGGAGTTTTTTGTATAAAAATGAAAATATCAAATAAATAAGTACATGCAAGCAAATTGGGTAAACTTTTGCATGAACAAGTCCTGACCTGACAGTTTCCAGTGTACAGAGTGGAGTCTTCAGTCCAGCACACAGCAGCTTCACTCCTGAATCCTGCAGGTTGTTGTTGCTCAGGTCCAGCTCTCTCAGACTAGAGGACTGGGAGCTGAGAACTGAGGACAGAGCTTCACAGCTTCTCTCTGAGAGGTTACAGACACTCAGCCTGAAGAGGAGTTTCAACCATTCAATAAACTGATTAATACATGAAGTGATTATGTGAATAATGAAGTGAATGTGCAGTGCGCATGCCCCAAGAGTGCAAGCTGCCTGCTACAGTTTGCCCTGTTCTTTTCTTACTTTTGGTACTTTACTGTCCTTATTTTTATTGTTATTGCTCTGTTTTTGTTGCTGGCAACTTTTTAAGCTGTACCCTTCCTATCCATGCTTTGGGGAGAATTCTGGACAGTTTATTACCATCCTCACCACCGTTGCGCAGCAACCCCGTATTGTTTACAGCCTGGACCAGCTGATCGCGCTGACGACGGTTGGCTCGGCGGCTACATCACTGCTTATTCCAACGGACATACAGATATTTAGGACACATAGGGGATGCAGAGGAGGAAAGAAGCTGCAAGGGAAGAGAGTGGAGGATGGAAAGACGGAAACGTATAGACAGGACTTTTAAGCCGTGTCTCCCTTCTCTTATCATGGGCAACGTGAGTTCCCTGGCGAACAAGATGGAGTCAGAGAGAGTATCGGGAATGCAGCATGATGTGTTTCACGGAAACATGGCTGCATCAAGATGTTCCCGACATCAACGTCAGGATCAACGGCTTCCAGCCTCTCTGGGCTGATCGGGATGCCACCGGGAGCGGTAAGAAGAAAGGCGGTGGGCTTGCAGTTCTCATTAACAACAGATGGTGTAATCTCAGCCACTTAACTATTAAAGATCGTGTTTGTTGCTCAGACATTGAACTGTTTGCCATGGGACTCATGCCTTATTATTTGCCCAGGGACATCTCCCATGTTATCATCCTGGCTGTTTACATCCCCCCCTCTGCTAACCCGACGACGGCGTGTAACGTCATACACACCGTAGTATCCAAACTACAGACTGACCACCCTAGTGCCTTAATCATTATCTCGGGTGACTTCAACCACGTCACCATGGCTAAAACACTGCCAAGCTACACAGTATGTGAGCTGCACACCCAAAGGGAAGAGGACCCTGGACTTGCTGTATGCTAATGTAAAAAACGCATACAGCTCCTCACGTCTCCCCCTCTTGGAAGATCAGACCACAACCTGATCCACCTCACCCCCTGCTATGTACCTCTGGTGAAAAGGCAGCCTGTGACAGTGGAGATGGTCAGAGGAAGCCTATGGCACACTGCAGAGTTGTTTTGAGGTGACAGACTGGCAGGCATTCTGTGATCCCCATGGAGAGGACATCAACGGGCTCACAGAGTGCATCACGGACCACATCAACTTCTGTGTGGACTGCACTGTCCCAGCAAGGATTGTCCTTTGTTATTCAAACAAAAATCCATGGATTACAAAGGACATCAAGGCCATCCTCAACACCAAGAAAAGGGCCTTCAGAGATGGTAATCAGGAGAAAGTGAGAAAAACTCAAGAGGTCCTGAAAGTGAAGATCAGAAGAGCGAAAGCTCCAGCAGAACAACATGAGGGAGGTCTGGAGTGGCATGAGGACCATCACAGGCTTCAAGACGACCAGCAGAAAAGGAGTTGATGGCAGCGTGGACAGGGCCAACCAGCTGAATCTATTCTTTAATAGATTTGACACGGTCCCTGCTCCCACACCCCGTCCCAACTATCTGCCTGCAGCCACCAGCCACTCCACTGCCCCCTCCCCCTCCTCAGAGCCCACGATCTTCAGGTGAGGGTCCTTTGCACCCCCCCTCCTCTGGCTCCCTGTCTTCGAGTGAGGGTACTTCTCACCCCCCTACTCTGGTTCCCAGTCTTACAGCCCTTTCTTAGCAGACGACTCATCCACCCCAACCATGTCCTTCACTGCTGACCATGTTAGAAGACAGCTGATGAGACTCCACGCAGGCCCAGCCCCAAGGTGCTCAAAGCCTGTGCCCCCCAGCTCTGTGGAGTACTTCACCGTGTCTTCAGCATGAGCCTGAGTCTTCAGAGAGTCCCCATGCTGTGGAAGATGTCTTGCATCATTCCTGTACCAAAGACTTCACGCCCCAGCGACGCCAAGGACTACAGACCGGTGGCACTGATGTCCCACATCATGAAGACCCTGAAGAGACTCATCCTGGATCAGCTCCGGCGGACAGTCAGTTCCCACTTAGACCCCTTCCAGTTCCCCTACCAGCCCCAACTGGGAGTGGAGAATGCCATCGTGTTCCTGCTCAACTGTGTCTACGCTCACCTGGACAAGCCAGACAGCACAGTGAGGGTCATGTTTTTTGACTTCTCTAGTGCCTTTGACACCATCAGACAGGCTCTACTGGGTGAGAAGATGGCAATAATGCAGGTTGATGCTCCCCTCGTCTCATGGATTGTGGACTACCTGACTGGTAGACTACAGTATGTACGCCCTACACACTGTAAGTCAGACAGAGTGGTCAGCAACACTGGGGGCCCACAGGGGACGGTCCTGTCTCCCTTCCTCTTCACCCCCTACACCACAGACTTCAAATACAACACCAAGTCCTGCCACCTTCAGAAGTTTTATGACGACTCGGCTGTGGTTGGATGCATCAGCAAGGGTGAGGAGGCTGAGTACAGGGCTGTGGTGAGTGACTTTGTCGCATGGTGCAAGCAGAATCACTTCCTGCTCAACATGGCCAAGACAAAGGAGCTGGTGGTGAATCTAAGGAGGAAAAGGGCACTAGTGACCCCTGTTTCCATTCAGGAGGTCTGTGTGGACAGAGTGGAGGACTACAAGTACTTGGGGGTTTATTTGGACAATAAACTGGACTGGAGTAAAAACACAGAGGCCATCTACAAGAAGGGCCTGTGCCGCCTCTACTTCCTGAGGAGGCTGAGGTCCTTTAACATCTGCAGGAAGATGTTGAAGATGTTTTACGAGTCTGTGGTGGCCAGTGCTATCCTGTTTGCTGTTGCATGCTGGGGCAGCAGGCAGAAAGTAGCGGACTCCAACAGACTTCATAAACTGATTTGCAGGGCCAGCGACATTGTGGGGGTGGAGATGTACTCTCTGATGGCGGTGTCAGAGAGGAGGACACTGTCCTTGCTGCGTGGCACCTTGAACAATGTCTCTCACCCACTCCACGACGTTTTGGCAAAACACAGGAGCACTCTGAGTGCAAGACTCATTACCCCATGATGCACCACAGAACGCCACAGAAAGGTCGTTCTTGCCTGTGGCCATCAGACTCTATAACTCTTCCACTTGGGTGTCAGACAATGAGTCTGCAATTTTCCTGGACTATTACCTTGACTATTTTTCTACTAAAACTGTGCAATCTGTTGAAAACTGGACAACAGAAACCTGCCTGAATCTGTTGATTTAATATTCAACAGAGTGAAGATCAAACCTACTTTGCAATGATCATAAGGAGTTACCCCAAGTAAGAGCTTTTGTCTGGGCAGAAATAGTTTCAGAAATAGTTACATTTCTTATATACCCACTGATAATTATGCATCATTGTTGACGAGACGTCACATTCTGTTTATTATCTGTTGTAAGCTGCTGCATTTGTTTTATTGTGATGAACCGCCATGTTCGCCTATCTGTGTAATACTATGCTAGTTTACCATCTTGTTTTCTCTCTCTCTCTCATCCACACAAACACACACATGCACACACATAACTACACTTTTACACCTCATTCACAAGTTTTTCTTGATAATGTTTGTTTGCTTAGATTAGTTTGTAATAATTATTTGTTTGATTAAGTTCATAGCTTTTGGATTGATTTTGCTTTGTTTAAATAAATTCTGTTATAATTTAAGAGAGCAGTTGTTTGTGATTACTGGTGTATTTGCATTGTGATATAAGCTGGGTACAAGGGCTTTGTGTAAGGATTTCACGCCTTCGATTTATTAAATATAGTTATCAATTTTTAATAATATTAATAATTAAGTAACTAATTTGAGACTGATTTTAGTGATATTTTGGTTATTTTCCCCTGATTTCAGGGTGGTGCCCCCGAGTTGATTAAACATAGTTTCATGATATTGTTATTTATATTAATAATAATTAAATATAATTATTAAAGAATATAACCAAAGTTGACAAGATAAAACCCCAACATGAAATTATCTGTACTTCCTACTGATTTTTGGTGTTATGTGCAACTGTAGTAAACAAATATCCCCCTGGAATTAATAAAGTATTTCTGATTCTGATTAAGAATGTCATTATTTTTTTAAAACCTGCACACTAACCTGAGAGTGTCTAGTCTGCAGAGTGGAGTCTTTAGTCCAGCACACAGCAGCTTCACTCCTGAATCCTGCAGGTTGTTGTTGCTCAGGTCCAGCTCTCTCAGACTAGAGGACTGGGAGCTGAGGACTGAGGACAGAGCTTTACAGCTTCTCTCTAAGAGGTTACAGCCACTCAGCCTGAAGAGGATTCAGAAGAACACAAATGAAAGCAATTGCAAACAATAGTTGTTATTTCTGAATAAAGAGAATTACATTTAACTGGATAGTTATGGAGCACGTACAGAGCTTTGTTTGAAGCTTTGATCACAGGCAGCAGCCTCAGAAGAGCCTCTTCTGAATCAGAGTATTTTTTCAGGTCAAACACATCCAGGTCTTTTTCTGATGACAGTAAGATGAAGACCAGAGCTGACCACTGAGCAGGAGACAGTTTATCTGTGGAGAGACGTCCTGATCTCAGGGACTGTTGGATCTCCTCCACTAGAGAACGATCATTCAGTTCATGCAGACAGTGGAACAAATTGATGCTTTTCTCTGCAGACAGATCCTCACTGATCTGCTTCTTGATGTACTTGACTGTTTTCTGATTGGTCTGTGAGCCACTTCCTGTCTGTGTCAGCAGACCTCGTATGTGATTCTGATTGGTCTCTAGTGAAAGACCGAGGAGGAAGCGAAGGAACAAGTCCAGGTGTCCATTAGGACTCTGTAAGGCCTGGTCCACAGCACTCTGATATAAAAGTGTTGTGTCAGGTTTTTCTCTGAATACTGTGGACCACCAGGATGTTTCTTGTTCTTCTGACATCAGATTGACTCCAGAGTTGATGAAGGTCAGATGGACATGAAGAGCAGCCAGAAACTCCTGAACACTCAGATGGATGAAGCAGAACACCTTTTCCTGGTACAGTCCTCTCTCCTCTTTGAAGATCTGTGTGAACACTCCTGAGTACACTGAGGCTGCTCTGATATTGATGCCACACTCAATCAGGTCTGAGTCATAGAAGATCAGGTTTCCTTTCTGCAGCTGCTCAAAAGCCAGTTTTCCCAGAGACTCAATCATCTTCCTGCTCTCTGGACTCCAGTGTGGATTTGTCTCAGCGCCTCCATCATACTTGATGTTCTTCAGTTTGGACTGAACCACCAGGAAGTAGATGTACATGTCAGTCAGGGTCTTGGGCAGCTCTCCTGTCTTGGTGGTGTTCAGCACATCCTCCAGAACTATAGCAGTGATCCAGCAGAAGACTGGGATGTGGCACATGATGTGGAGGCTTCTGGATGTCTTGATGTGGGAGATGATTCTGTTGGCCTGCTCCTTATCTTTGAACCTCTTCCTGAAGTACTCGTCCTTCTGTGGGTCAGTGAACCCTCTGACCTCGGTCACCATGTCAACACACTCAGGAGGGATCTGATTGGCTGCTGCAGGTCGTGTGGTTATCCAGAGGCGAGCAGAGGGAAGCAGTTTCCCCCTGATGAGGTTAGTCAGCAGCACATCCACTGAGGTGGACTCTGTGACATCAGTCAGGATCTCGTTGTTTTTAAAGTCCAGAGGAAGTCGACACTCATCCAGACCGTCAAAGATGAACACATTCTGGAACTCTTCAAACCTGCAGAATCCTGCTTCATTGGTTTCAGGAAAGAAGTGATGAACAAGTTCCACCAAGCTGAAATTTTTCTCTTTCAGCACATTCAGCTCTCTGAAAGTGAATGGAAATGTGAACTGTATGTTCTGGTTGGCTTTGTCTTCAGCCCAGTCCAGAGTGAACTTTTGTGTTAAGACTGTTTTCCCGATGCCAGCCACTCCCCTTGTCATCACTCTTCTGATTAGTTCATCTCTTCCAGGTGAGGCTTTAAAGACGTCTTCTTGTCTGATGGTTGTTTCTGGTCTGTCTGGTTTCCTGGATGCTCTTTCAATCCGTCTGACCTCGTGTTCATCATTGACCTCTCCAGTCCCTCCCTCTGTGATGTAGAGCTCTGTGTAGATCTGGTTCAGAAGGGCTGGGTTTCCTGCTTTAGCAATCCCCTCAAACACACACTGAAACTTCTTCTTCAGGTTAGATTTGAGTTTACGCCGGTACTCTGAAGCAACTGTTCCTGAATAAAGAAAGAACTGAAATCAATGAACAGATCCTGATAAAGATCACATGACTATCTGAGTTTGGAACTTTAAACCTCTTTGTCCTTTTTCTAAAATACTAAATCTGTTCAAATGTTCTTACTGCTCGGATTCAACAGGGAGACCGCTAGGGTGTGCAGGGATGTAGGACGCGTTTCTCCGCTGCTCCTAGGAATGTGACTTACTTTTTCAAACTTTTGGCAATATCCTGGTCATTTATAGTTCCAATTCACAGAGTATATATTTACAAGTACTGTAGGTGACTTTTGTCAACCAAAACAACCAAAATCTCTTCTGCGCGTCAAAAATCGGAGCCGGCAAGAGGAGGCCACAGCAAAACATTGCCCTGTCATGAATCGGCTGCTCAATAGGTTGTTGATTCTAGTGCTAACGCTCTCGATGCCGAACTTCTGAAATTCATGATGGACTCCCTTAAAGCTGATATCTTCGGAAAACTTGACTCTCTGTCATGCAGTCTCTGCTCCGAGATTACCTCCATTCTTAAAGAGGTAAAAGAGTCGATAGAACCACTGCAAAAAAAAGTCGAGCAACACAGGCTAACCATGCTAGAGCTCGAGCAAGCAGCTACTGACCATAGTGGCCGTATAACGGAGCTGGAGGCTACTGTTAGCAAGCTAACAGCTAAAGTTAGGTATCTGGATGATCGATGTGAGGACCTTGAGGGGAGATCCAAGAGAAACAATATCCAGCTTGTGGGTTTACCGGAGGGATCGGAGGCCCCGTGCTACTGAATTCATTGCCCAACTTCTAGAAGAATTACTTCGCCTGGATGAAAAGCTGCTGCTGGATTGTGCCCATCGGACGCTGCGGGACAAGCCTAAAGAGGGAGCTTCACCCTGACCATTTGTGGTGAGAGTGCACTACTTTCACCTTCGCTACAAGATTCTTCACCGAGCTGGGGAACTCTCCCCTCTCCTTTATCGAGGCAAGAAGGTTTCCATCTTTGCTGACTACACTTCTACTGTTGCTAAAAAGATGGCTGCCTTTGGAAATGTTAAACGGCTACTCCACTCATGCCCGGGCATCAAGTTTGGGCTGCTATTACCGGCTACACTCAGAATAACACTGCTGAGCAGAGACACACTTTGGTTTGAGGACCCAGCCACCGCAAACGACTATTTCAACAAGCACCTCAAGAAAGCTGTCACCCCAGGTGATGTTTGAAGAGACATAGCTTATGTGAGTTTATGCCGCTGATTAACCGTGCCTTCATTCATTTGTTCACATTGACTTGGACTACATTTCCCAGTAAGGCATTGCTGCACAGCGCACTAAAGGGTGACTCGGTTAGCTGTCATTTACGGCTATGTTTCTCTTTTTTTCTCTATAGATACTCTGTTTATTCTATACGTGTTCATGTTTGACTACATCACTTTTCTCCCTCAGGTAGCTGTGCGTGGAGCGTTTAGCACATCTTATAAGGGTTAATGCGCGTGTCTCGTTTGGGGAGACACTTCTGCCAGGGTGGGTGGGGGCAACGTGGTTAATTTACCACAAGGGAATGTTCTGTTTTGTGTTCTTTGTTGGTTTTGTGGTGGGTCTGCTTGGTCTATATGTGCGAAATACATGCACTAAATACTGGTATCTTACCTTCACATCACTTTTTTTTTCCAGTCCTTGCTTCTCATGACATTACCATAGCTTTGCCTAAATTATCACAGCATGATAGGGGTGGGATAAAATTTTGCAGCTGGAACTGCAGGGGTTTAAATAATCCCATTAAGCATAGCAAGGTCCTGCACCATCTTCAGCACCTGGGTGCCCAGATAATCTTTTTACAAGAGACTCATCTTAAAGTATCTGATCATTCCAGACTAAAAAGTAGCTGGATTGGCCAGATTTATCATTCTTAATTTCCCGGTAAATCCAGAGGAGTAGCCATTATGTTCCACAAATCTGTTCCCTTTGTTTGCTCTAAGGTTATTGCGGACACAAATGGGAGATACGTAATTGTTAGTGGCAAAATTCACAAAACACAGATGCTTTTTGTTAATCTTTATGGTCCCAATTGGGATGATGACGGCTTTTTTAAAACACTGTTCTCCATTCTACCAGACATATCCTCACATTTTCTTGTTGTCACATTATTGTTGGAGGAGATTTCAATTGTTGGCTTGATCAGAAAATGGATCGCTCCTCCACCCAAAATTGTACTTCCTCGAAGTCCGCTAAGTTGATTCAGTCTTATAAAGAACACTTTGCCATATCTGACCCCCGGCGTTTTTTTAACCCTTCTGGTAGAGAGTATTCATTTTTCTCTAATGTGCATCATACCTTTACTCGTATTGATTATTTTCTCGTTGATAATAGAATCCTTCCATCTGTAAAATCAGTTTCATATAATGCAATAGTCATATCCGACCATGCCACAGTCACTATGGACATAAAACTTGAAGGATTTGATAACAACCACTCTCTATGGCGTTTCAACAACCGCTTACTTTCAAACAAGGACTTTGTGGATTTCATCTCAAAGCAAATAGACTTCTTTCTCAGCGTAAATAAGTCCCCAGATGTGTCTGTATCTGTGTTATGGGAGACCCTAAAAGCTTATATTAGAGGTGAAATAATCTCCTATTGTGGTTTCGAGAAGAAAATTAAAAAAGATAAGTTTAGCGAACTGACGAAATGCATTTCACTATTAGATGCGATATATGCCGTCTCCCCCTCTCCATCTCTTTTCAAAGAACGTCTTTCTCTGCAGACTGAGTTTGAGGTTCTAACCACAGATCACAACAGAAATGCTACTGAAGTCCAGATATACTTTTTACGAACAAGGGGACAAGGCCAGTCAGTTGTTAGCCCACCAACTGCGACAGACCTTGGCAACTCACCAAAATCCACAAATAGGTACAGCTTCAGGTGTGACTATTGATCCTAAGACAATTAATTACGAATTTAGGGATTTTTACAAATAGCTATACACTTCAGAAAATACAGCAGAGATTTCTCACTTTGAAAGTTTCTTTAACTCACATAATATACCCAATGTCCATCCTGATGTTGCTATTGACTTGGAAAGAGATATTACTGTTGAAGAACTCGTTACAGCAGCCAGGTCTATGCAGTCTGGGAAGTGCCCAGGGCCGGACGGATACACTGTTGAATTTTATAAGACGTTTCTCCATAAATTAGCCCCTAACTTGATTGATATGTTTAACGAATCATTTGAATCTCTTTCATTGCCCCAGACACTTACCCAAGCCTCAATCTCCCTTATATTGAAAAAGAATGAAGACCCTCTTTCCTGTGCTTCATTCCGCCCCATCAGTCTTCTGAATGTGGACTCTAAATTACTATCCAAACTTTTAGCCTTACGCCTTGACTCAATACTTCCATCCATAATTTCCCCTGATCAAACGGGTTTCATTAAATGTAGGCATTCCTATTTTAATTTAAGACGTCTGTTCAATACAATTTATAACCCACCTACATCTACTGTTTCAGAAGCTTTAATATCTTTGGACACTGAGAAAGCTTTCGACCGTGTAGAGTGGGGTTACCTTTTTTACACACTAGACAGATTTGGTTTTGGTCAAAAGTTCATTACATATGCCCAATTTCCAAACCTGCCTGCCAATACAACCCTAGATACTCTCTTTATTCAAGTCCCAATCATGAGAAGAGGTATGATTTCACATATTTATAGTCAAATTCAAACCCTATCCTCAACCTCTTTGAATATTGTGAAGGCTCTCTGGGAGGAGGAACTGGGGGAGGGCATTTCAGAAGAGCTCTCGGGGGATATTCTTAAACGGGTGCATACCTCATCTATCTGTGCCAGGCATGGCTTAATCCAATGTAAAGTGGTTCACCGCACTCACTGGCCTAAGGTTAGACTCTCCAAGATCTATGACACAGTTGACCCGTCCTGTGAGAAATGTCACCAGACACCTGCAAACTATGTCCACATGTTCTGGTCCTGCACATCTTTGTATAATTATTGGACTGCAATTTTTATAACTCTATCGGAGGTAACTGGGACATTTCTACAACCAAATGCTATGGCTGCCTTGTTTGTTTGTTTCTCTCAGGTGCCCTTACCTAAACCGCAATCAGATATAATCGCCTTTGTTACTTTATTGGCTCGACGCCTCATTCTAATGAGGTGGAAATCAACAACACCCCCTTCCCACACCCTCTGGGTAAAAGAGATTTTTAATAACTTAAAACTCAAAAGAATTCGATATACATTGAAAGGATCCTCTCGTAAATTCAGAGAAGTGTGGGGCCCCTTCCTTGTTAATGCAGAAAATATTATTTTCCCACTTGTTCCTGAATAAGATCCTGCTCTGTCCTGCTGCTAGCCTCTTTGTCAATTAAGCCTTGTAATTATTATATTGATGTTTGTATTTATTTATTGTTTCTTTTTTGTCTTCCCTCTTCTACTCTGCTTTAAGGACTGAGATTGTTATGCATACTAACAGCCGTGATCCATAGTATGACCAGACTGACCACCCTGTTCCAATGTTGTTTGTTTTTGTTTGTTGATGTAAACCTTGCAACACTGTCACTCACAAGTACTGTGAACCTATTGCCTCTTTGTGTACAAAAATTTAATAAACAAAACTGTTAAAAAAAAAAAAGAAAAGTTCTTACTGCTCTGCAGACAGTCAGCCAGCCCCTCCTGCTTCATTCTCCTCAGGAAGTGGAGAGTGATCTTCAAAAATGCCTCTTTACATCTTCTCCCCTGCTCTTCATCCTCACTCTGACTCTCTAAGCATTCTGGGTAATCTGGACTCAGAACCCTGTAGACTCTCTTTAGCTCGTTCTTCACAAAGGTGACGATGTTCTCCTCCAGCAGCTGGAACAGAAGGAGAAACTGGATATTTAATATAAACTGGTAGAACTCAACATGCGATTCATCTCTCAGTCTGAAGGTCAGCTGGCCAAAACAGAGCAATAACTTAGCATTAAATTATTGTAATGGTAGTAAATTATATAACAATGTGTTGCACACACCATAAAGATGGAGTCTGTTGGATTCTGCTGGTCTGATTGATCTCTGTGAACCTCGGAGCTCTCCTGTTGAACTCTGTGACAGGAAATATTACACAAGAAAACAACGGGTCATATATTGTGAAGCTCTGAGCCAAGATATGAGTCTTTGAACAACAGACTCAGAACATTTACTTCATTTTTCTATTCTTACCTTCCATCAGCAGGATGTCCATCTTTAAAGTCAATAAGACGACCCTTAGAGTTGTCACTCTTTATGGACACACAGCTGGGTCCAGGAGAGTCTGGTCTCTGTTCCTGCATCCTGATACAAACAAACAGCTGGTTAATGAAAGCATTTAGAACAAAGATCAATTTTCAATCAGATTGTTCCAGTTCAAACTAGCAGATGGATAATCAGTAATCAGGAGGCAGAGGTGAAGTTCTCCACAGTTCTCTCTGTTTCTATTCGAACAGTATCTCACTCAGAATCAGTGACGTGCAGTGAGGTTCGTGGCTGGTGAGGCACTGACTTTTTTAGAGTCAGATTTACAAATATATGAACCCATTTATAGAGTAGTTTAAACTCACCATTCAATTGGCAGCTTGCACATTGACTACAGGTTGTGTTTCATATCTCATATCAGCATTATTTACACACACATAGAGGTAAGGTGCATATTTGGCCAAGGAAGAACGTTACATTCATAGCACCTCAGAATTTTTTTTCCATTACAATTCACACTCATTCAATAAAAATAAAAGTAGGCATATACTGCGGTGTATTCATTGTCTTACCTTTACTTGTAAACGAAGTCCATTCGCCTATCCTTCTGGACTAAAATATCTGTGACTTTGTTGTAAAAGTCCTCATTATCTTCTTTTAGTTTTAAAAGTCTTCATTATTTATCACTTCACGTTTTGATTGAAAGTCCATTTTTGAGAAATCTTTAAGCTAGATATAAAGTCTTCCTTTACATTTTTGCAATCAGAGCGAAATTTTAAAATAAAAATTCTGCATAGAAGAGGAGCAACATAAACTCTTGGCCTTATGAGCCTCACGCATCCTTCAGTTGAGGCAGAGGGACTGGCTGCCTCACCTCATGCTTTTTCAATGCGGTTTTATGTCAAATTAGAAAGATTAAACATGTTATAAACACGTGAAATACATTACTTATTCTATGGAAAGTGAGGACGTATAATAAAAGTGTCTACAAACATTACATGGTGACAAACAGTAAGAAAGCAAAAGGCGTACGCTCAACCCAGTTTGTGAGGGATTGCGCAATCTGAGATGAGGCACAACTTGTCGCTGCCTCACCTCGCTTGTCTCCGGCGGAGCCATCCAGAAATATGCGTATTCAGCAACTTTGATCATGAAAATTATTGACATTTTTGGAA